>NW_023996049.1:0-65593 GCF_015586225.1 Lucilia sericata | reverse complement strand
AGGTTTTAAAAGAATACATAGCTTTGGGACACATGGAGAAAATTGAAAATTCAGAAAGTAGTCCGAGTTATTATTTACCTCACCATGGAGTTTTTAAGCCTGACAGTACCACCACAAAGTTAAGAATTGTTTTTAATGCTTCAAGCTCGTCTTCTAATGGTAACAGTCTTAACGATTTGCTGTTTGTAGGCCCTATATTGCAAGCTGATTTAGTAGCCCTAATTCTAAAATGGCGACTCTTTCAGTTTGTCTTTAATGCAGATATATCCAAAATGTATCGACAAATTTTATTAAAATCTGAACATAGACAGTATCAGAAGATAGTTTTTCGTAGTCCTAGTGAAACCCAAATCGAAGATTATCAGTTGAACACCGTCACTTTTGGCGTTAATTGTGCCCCCTTTTTGGCCCTTAGAACGCTTTTACAGTTAGCTGACGATGAAGAACGATGTTTTCCGCTAGGCTCAAGAATTCTTCGTGAGTCAATGTATGTTGATGATGCTCTTGTTGGAGCTCATTCGATCCCTGATGCTTTGGAGGCACGAGACCAATTAATTGGTATATTGGGTACAGCTGGGTTTGAGTTGAGAAAATGGGCCTCAAACTCTAAACAAATTTTAAAAAATTTGCCCCAAGAACATCTTCTTAACTCTTCTTTTTTGTCGCTCGATGATAAAAGTAATGCTAAAACACTCGGTGTCCGTTGGAATGCGGCAGAAGATTACTTTTATTTTACAACTGAGAAGATTAAGTTCAAAACAGCTTATACAAAGAGGGAAGTACTCTCAATTATAGCAAGGCTATTTGATCCAGCAGGTTGGTTGGCCCCAGTGATTTAACAGCAAAGATTTTGATGCAGCAAATGTGGCTCGACAAAATAGACTGGGACGAACATATAAAACCTGTGGCTCTACAAAAATGGAAGACATTCATTTCTAATTATAATGAGATTGATACAATTAAACTTGATCGTTGGGTTCAATATACGCCTAGTTCTTATATTGAATTTCATGGCTTTTGTGACTCTTCTGAGTTAGCTTACGCAGCTACACTATATATACGTATTGTGAATGGTGATAAAGTTTATGTAAATCTACTAATTGGCAAAACAAAAGTGGCTCCAGTTAAAAGGCCATCTTTGCCGCGTTTAGAGTTGTGTGGCGCAGTTCTTTTAGCCAATTTAGTAAACAGCGTAATCCCCAATTTCAAATTGCATACGTATAATTTATATTTGTGGTCCGATTCGACAATAGTTCTTGCTTGGTTACGAAAACCGCCATGTAATTGGAAAACCTTTGTTGCAAATAGGGTAGCAACAATATTAGAAAAAGTAGGAAACAAAATTGGTTTCACGTAGCTTCTAATCACAATCCTGCCGATCTAGCAACCCGGGGGCTGATACCTTCGGATTTAAGAGAAAACAAACTTTGGTGGCATGGTCCTGATTGGCCAGATTAAACAAATCGTCGTGGCCCGAAGGTCCATTAGAATTCGAAACAGTAGAAGAATCGAAACAAGTGCAAGTTAATATTGCTAGATCCGCTGAACGAGAAGATATACTGGACCGTTTCTCAAGTTTGCCCAGAGCATATCATGTTATTGCTTATATATTTAGATTTTTTAATCTTGCGAGCAAAAGCAGACGTAAAAGCTGTAATTACGAAACTGTTAGAATTTCCGCTCAAGAACTTGTATTTGTACGAAATCGGCTATTTTTTCTCTCTCAACAGTCGCACTTTTCTGATGAGTTTAGTTGTCTGTCATCGAAAAAGAAAATTGACTCTCATCCTTTATTAACGCTTATGCCTTTCTTAGACAAAAATGGTATTATTCGTGCTAATGGTCGTCTTGGCTCTACAAAATGTTTGTCATACAATGAACGACATCCCGTAATACTTGCATATACTAGTAGATTAGCACGACTTTACGTTGAGTTTGTCCACAATATGGTCTTACATGGAGGCCCTCGTTTAGTCCTAAATGTCGTACGTCAGGAGTGTTGGATTATAAGGCTAAAAATCTAATAAAAACGGTCATCCACAACTGTAAAATCTGCGTTATACATAGAAAAAAGCTTCAAAATCAGATCATGGCAGTGCTACCTGAAGAAAGAACTACTTTAAGTCGCCCTTTTACTAACACAGGTGTTGATTTTGCCGGCCCATTTGAAATCAAAAGTTTCACTGGTCGATATTGCCGTATCACTAAAGGCTACGTGTGTCTATTTGTTTGTTTCTCTACTAAGGCGATTCACATTGAGGCCGTTAGCGATTTGTCCACTCCTGCATTTCTAGCAGCTTTGGCTCGATTTGTTGCTCGTCGTGGTTGCCCTAGTCGCATTTTCTCTGATAATGGAAGGAATTCGCTGCAAGAGATAAATAACTTCGAAAAACATATAGAAGAATTACGTGATTCGGCAGTAGAAAAATATGGTCATCAACATCTTGAGTGGCACTTTATTCCTGCAGCAGCTCCTCATATAGGAGGACTGTGGGAGGCAGGAGTAAAAAGTTTGAAAATGCACTTTAAAAAGTCAGCTGGACAAATGAAATATACGTTTGAAGAGTTTTCGACACTTTTGGCAAAGATAGAATCGTGTCTCAATTCGCGTCCTCTTGGCCCTACGTCCGACAGCATCGATGATTTGCCCGCTCTTACTCCTGGTCATTTTTTAATAGGCTCTGCTATTCTTACTCCTGCTGAACCTGAAGAGCTTAGCTCGCCAATTAGTATAGTAAACCGTTGGCGAAAAATCAAAGCATTGCAGCAAGAAATTTGTCACCGTTGGAAAGACGAATATTTAAAAGAGTTGCACAAGCGTAATAAATGGAAAAGTCCCAAATAGACTTAAAAGAAAATGACCTCGTTGTTCTTAAAAGTGAACCTTGTTGTCCAACTGAATGGCGCTTAGGTCGTGTTGTAAAAGTTTATCATGGTTCTGACGGTAAAGTTCGAGTGGCTGACCTTAAAACTCAAAATGGCGAAATCACTCGACCGATACACAAATTAGTTTTACTCCCTAATTGCACTGATTAATAATTCAATATCACCTTTTCTAAAATAAAGTTGCTCATTAAACTTCTAGATTAAAAAACAAGTAAGAAATTATAGTCGGGCGTGGCCGACCATATGATACCCTACACCAATTGCCAATATTAATGTGATTAATTTCAATAATTACGCATTTCTGTTAATCTTATATAGGTTCCAAATAATGTCTGTTCATGTTCGGTTGTATGCTGACTAGGAAAAATAGAAGACCGATTTTTAATCATTTTCAACAGCCATCGTCAGTGGATCAAGAGAATAGTATGTGACACATTTTAACAAATTATATTCAAAATTGCGATCTGTTGCGTGCACACAAGTTTTACACGGTCACAAAGACGGACATAGCTTAATAAGGACAAATATTTTTGAGTGCTACAAACATCAACACATTGTTCCGATCATGGCGAAAAATTACAGTGTTATTTATAATTACATATCAAACTTAGTTGTGCCAATTTTTGGGAAGATAGTAGTATATTTTATCGTAGTCATGAGCTAAGAGGCCCTAATCGGTAGGTCCGGTTGTATGGGGGCTAGGGAAAAATTGGTCCGATCCTTATAAAATTTAATGTCGACATTTTATATAAAATGTTTATATAAAATCTATTTGTGGTAAATTTCATATTGATACTAGTGTTTATAAGTGAATTGTGGACATTCAAGTCATTTCCTGAAGGGGATTTTGTATAGGGGATAGGGTCAAATAATGCCCGATCATTATAAAAATCGACAGTGTTATTTATAATTATATCCAACTTAGTTGTGCCGATTTTTGGAGAGATAGTAGTGTATTTGACAAGTTATGAGCTAAAAGGGCCCAAATCGGAAGGTCCGCTTATATGGGGGCTAGAGTAAAACTTGGTCCGATCCCTATAAAATTTATTGTTGGGAATTATGTTTATATAAAACTCATTTGTGCCAAATTTCATCGTGATACTACTGTTTATAAGTGAATTGTGGACATTCAAGTCATTTTCTGAGGGGGACTTTGTATGGGGGCTAGGGTCAAATAATGCCCGATCTTTACGAAAATCACTAGAATTATTAAGACATATATAAAACTAAACTTTTCCAATTTTTGTAGAGATAGCAGATCATTTAACATAATTATGAGGTCAAAAGCCCTATTCGGGGGGTCCGGTTGTATGGGGGCTAGGTGAAATAATGGACCGATTTCAACCATTTTCAATAGCGTTCGTCCTTGGACCAAGAGAAGTGCATGTTCCAAATTTCATCAAATTATCTCAAAAATTGCGACCTGTAGAGTGCGCACAAGGTTTACATGGACACACAGACAGACGGACGGACGGACAGACGGACATAGCTTAATCGACTCAGGAAGTGATTCTGAGTCGATTGGTATACTTTAAGGTGGGTGTAGGACCATATTTTGGGTGTTACAAACATCAGCACAAACGCATAATACCCTCCCCACTATAGTAGGGTGTAGGGTATAAAAATGGACTTCAACACCGATTATGGTTGCCCGCTTTGTAATCGCCTTCACGCCATACGACAGTGTTCACGTTTTATTGTGATGCCCGTGGAGCTAAAGCTTCGAGTTGTTGCCCAAAACTTGTTATGTTATAACTGCCTGGCTCAGTCGCACAGCCGAGCGAATTGTAGAAGTATAGATCGGTGCCGTCGCTGTATGCAGGACCATAATACTTGGTTGCACCCTTTGCCGCAGGGCCGTATTTGGTTTCCCATGACAGCGTTGAATACGGGTAGTCACCAATCATGATACTGACGTCTTCATTAGAGCATTAATAGATCCAACAGCGGCCAGGTCAGCAATCATGAAACGTGAAGTCGAAGAATTGGGCTTACGGATTTCTAAAGGACGTACTGACATCGTTGTATACCATCGTCGCGAGAAGAAACGTCGCATAACGGTTGAATGTATTTTAGAAGACAAGATTTACGGCCGAAGCCCTATTGTTAATGTGGAGCGAGCAGACAAATATCTACGTCCAACAACTGTAGACCGTGCCAATGCGGACGTACACTGGCATATTAGTTGACCTTACCAGCTTATCCTAGGAGCTGATACTATGAGCAGAATTCTGATTGGACCAGCTATGAGTCGCCCAGGACAACTATATGCCCAGAATACCATATTCGGCATAGCATATTTTGGAGAAGGTGTCAAAAGAACCTGAAGTATATTATTTATGCTATAATTTGTTGCCCTCAAAAGGCTTTTAAAGTATTATTTACATTTTGTTTGATATGTACTCTTTAACGTTACACTTAAAAACATTTGAATGTACTATTATTTTTTATATACTTGAATTGTTCTCATATGTTAATTATATTTGTTAACTTTGTTATTCCTTTTTTATAATTAACAATAATGAACTTAAAATGTTAATTTGTTGCTCTAGATAACATAATTGAATTTGTTATATTACTTATATCTAATTTTGTATTTGATTTTATATTTTGCACTACCGTTGCAAGGTGGGCGGTATGTTTGTGTCTGTCTAGTGTAACACATAGTTTATATTTTCTCTATGTGTAAAATCGCTAGAACAATATGCATTATATGGCAACTCCCCACTTTAGTGTAGTGAGTTTGCGTTGCTCTTTATGTCAAAGGGCTTGACACATTTTTTTTATTCTCATTGCTTTTCAACCACCGGACAGACAACAAGTGCAAAATTAATAAAAGAAATTGAAATAAAATAAAAGTTTAAGAATTAAAATAAAATTAAAGTTTAATTAAATAAAAACAAAAGGAAAAGTGAACTTAAATAAAATAAACAGAAATACAAAACAAAAGAAGTAAACAAAGCTTTTTAATAAAATAAAAATAAGGGTTGTTTTTTGGCAACACAACAACAAGTGTTTGTGTGTATATAAAAACACATTTGGCCCTGACCTGCCGCATCAAGAGAAAACCAAGTGGACGGCTGCCGGAGACAGTTTGCCAACAACCAGCACCTAGGAACCAGCTCAGCAACTAAGAGGTAACAACCGGGAATCCCGATTTGGCCCCAAACATTGGTCCTTCTCCCGTAAATTGAAATTATTAAAGTGCAAAGTGTTTCATATGCATATATTGTGGTTCATTATTTGTGGCTCGGAAAAAGTGAGGTTGTGTAACTTTTTGAAATTACATCGTGAACTTTTACATTAAGCCGCCGTTTTTCCTTACGGTCATTTGTATTTGTTGTTTTATTTTTGGAACCTAAATAAATTTGTCGTCCATCTTTTTTCTCAAGTTTTTAAACTTATTGGAAATTGTGATTTTGGCGCATTTTAACTTAGTGGTTCTCTTTAATTCTTTTATTGGAAAATAAAGTTTTGTGGTTCTCTTTAACTTTGTATGGTGTTAAAAAACTTCAGTTTCTCTTTTCATTTCTTGATTTTATTTAAAGAAGTTTGTGACTCTGTGATTTGTTTTAAATTTTTGGAAAATATATTTTTGTGGTTCTCTTAAATAAATTAAAATATGTCGATTTTTGAAAAATACATAGTGGCTGCGGATGAATTAATCAGCTTTGAGGTTATGCTTAAAGCTGAAGATTTTTCTAGTTACACGGACGATGCTTTTGATTTTGAAAGATCAGAATTAGATAAATCATGGGAAAATTATAAAAGCATTTATAGTGATTGTTCTGATGTCACAATAGAAAAAAAGAAAGAATTGTTAATGGTACAAACAAAGCATCCGCAGGTCCGCAAGACATATATAAGATGTATTAACATTATTTCCAAAGCAAAAGCAAACTTAGGTAAAAAAACTGAAGAAAATGTAGAATCAGCAATTCCCAATCTTTGTGGTTCCATATCCGTACCTCCTTGTGATACTGGTGTTTTTCATTGGGATTACGTTTCGTGGCCCACCTTTAGGGATATGTTTACTGCGATTTACATAAACAATACAAGACTTAGCCCTGTAGAAAAGTTATTTTACTTGTTTAGAAAAACTGATGGTGAGGCAAGGGATATAAATAGAAATGTTGCCCTGACAGCAGAAAATTTTGAGATAGCTTGGAATAATTTGAAAATTCAGTATGAAAATAAACGGGTTTTGATTAATAGTCAATTGAAGTTGCTCTTTAATTTAGCTCCTTGTCAACAAGAATCGGCTAGTGAAATTAAAGACTTCAAAGGGAGATCAATAATTGTATGGCTATCCTTAAGTTATACAATGTAGATATTAATTCATGGGACCCTATTTTTGTATTCCAATGCTCATCCCGTCTCTCAGAATGTTCACTTAATCTGTGGGAACAATCGTTCAAGAACAAAACAGAGGTTCCCAAATGGGAAGAATTAAATAATTTTCTCACCGATAGATTTCATGCCCTTGAAAGTGTATCAGATATCATAGCTATAAACAATTCAAATCCCAGTGGTTCCCAATCGGCACTTAATAGTAACAATAACCATACATCAACTAAAGTAAAACAATTTAAGGCCCATAATACTAAAGTTGAAACCATTTTTTGCAAATTATGCAAAGAAAACCATAAAATCAGCTCCTTTACCAGATTTTTGAATATGGATTATAGAAATCGTGTTTCTACTTTGAAAAAATTTCGTTATTGTTTTAATTGCCTCAACATTGGACATATGTATGGTGATTGTAGTAGCACAAACGGTTGCTCCAAGTGCAAAAGGAAGCACCATACTTTAATGCATAGGGATTTTGTAAATAAAAACAATAATAGCCAAAATCAAGGAAATACTAGATTTCAGGGCGAAAGTCAAAATAGTTCTGTCCAACAAATACAGTCCACAAATACAAATCAATTACAGTCCACTAATATCGCAGGTCCGTCTGGTGTTGTTCAGTCACATCACACATCAGTAGCTAAGAAAGTGATGTTGGCTACAGCTTGGGTCAATATAATTAGTTGTGGTTCCTATTACAAAGTTCGAGCACTCATAGATCCTTGTTCGGATGAAAGTTTTGTTTCTCAGAGAATACAAACTGTATTGAAGTTGCCCAATAAGCCAGTTTCCGCAGAAATTACTGGTTTAGGAGGAGAATTAGTAAGCAAATCTTCAAAGATTGCGAACTTTATAATTGTTTCTCTGTTTGATCAAAATGTATCTCTAAATATTCAGGCTTTAGTAGTTACTCGTGTAACAGGAAATGTACCTACACATACATTTAAGCCTCCAAAGAATATAGATTTGCCCAATCTGAATTATGCTGACCCCAAGTTTTATGAAAGCAGTGAAATAGACTTATTGTTAGGAGGTGATTTGTATCCCCTAATTCTTCGTGATGGAGTTCAACATGGAATTTTCGAATCTTTAGTGGCCCAAGAGACAATTTTTGGCTGGATTGTCACAGGCCCAACTCCAAGTAATGATTCCTCACGTTTTTCAATAACCAATTATATGACAAAAGTTTCCATTGACGATCAGTTAACAAAGTTTTGGGAGTTAGAAGAAGTTTCTCGTAGAAAGATTTTATCAGAAGAGGATAAAAAATGTGAAGAGATCTATCTTTCTACTTCCACAAGAAATTCTGAAGGAAGATATATAGTTTGTTTGCCCTTTAAAGATACTTTTTCGTCACTTGGCCCAAATCGTCATATTGCTCTCAGTCAATATTTAAGAAATGAAAAGGTTTTAATGCGAAATCCTGAATTTAAGGCTCAATATGATGAGGTTTTAAAAGAATACATAGCTTTGGGACACATGGAGAAAATTGAAAATTCAGAAAGTAGTCCGAGTTATTATTTACCTCACCATGGAGTTTTTAAGCCTGACAGTACCACCACAAAGTTAAGAATTGTTTTTAATGCTTCAAGCTCGTCTTCTAATGGTAACAGTCTTAACGATTTGCTGTTTGTAGGCCCTATATTGCAAGCTGATTTAGTAGCCCTAATTCTAAAATGGCGACTCTTTCAGTTTGTCTTTAATGCAGATATATCCAAAATGTATCGACAAATTTTATTAAAATCTGAACATAGACAGTATCAGAAGATAGTTTTTCGTAGTCCTAGTGAAACCCAAATCGAAGATTATCAGTTGAACACCGTCACTTTTGGCGTTAATTGTGCCCCCTTTTTGGCCCTTAGAACGCTTTTACAGTTAGCTGACGATGAAGAACGATGTTTTCCGCTAGGCTCAAGAATTCTTCGTGAGTCAATGTATGTTGATGATGCTCTTGTTGGAGCTCATTCGATCCCTGATGCTTTGGAGGCACGAGACCAATTAATTGGTATATTGGGTACAGCTGGGTTTGAGTTGAGAAAATGGGCCTCAAACTCTAAACAAATTTTAAAAAATTTGCCCCAAGAACATCTTCTTAACTCTTCTTTTTTGTCGCTCGATGATAAAAGTAATGCTAAAACACTCGGTGTCCGTTGGAATGCGGCAGAAGATTACTTTTATTTTACAACTGAGAAGATTAAGTTCAAAACAGCTTATACAAAGAGGGAAGTACTCTCAATTATAGCAAGGCTATTTGATCCAGCAGGTTGGTTGGCCCCAGTGATTATAACAGCAAAGATTTTGATGCAGCAAATGTGGCTCGACAAAATAGACTGGGACGAACATATAAAACCTGTGGCTCTACAAAAATGGAAGACATTCATTTCTAATTATAATGAGATTGATACAATTAAACTTGATCGTTGGGTTCAATATACGCCTAGTTCTTATATTGAATTTCATGGCTTTTGTGACTCTTCTGAGTTAGCTTACGCAGCTACACTATATATACGTATTGTGAATGGTGATAAAGTTTATGTAAATCTACTAATTGGCAAAACAAAAGTGGCTCCAGTTAAAAGGCCATCTTTGCCGCGTTTAGAGTTGTGTGGCGCAGTTCTTTTAGCCAATTTAGTAAACAGCGTAATCCCCAATTTCAAATTGCATACGTATAATTTATATTTGTGGTCCGATTCGACAATAGTTCTTGCTTGGTTACGAAAACCGCCATGTAATTGGAAAACCTTTGTTGCAAATAGGGTAGCAACAATATTAGAAAAAGTAGGAAACAAAAATTGGTTTCACGTAGCTTCTAATCACAATCCTGCCGATCTAGCAACCCGGGGGCTGATACCTTCGGATTTAAGAGAAAACAAACTTTGGTGGCATGGTCCTGATTGGCCCAGATTAAACAAATCGTCGTGGCCCGAAGGTCCATTAGAATTCGAAACAGTAGAAGAATCGAAACAAGTGCAAGTTAATATTGCTAGATCCGCTGAACGAGAAGATATACTGGACCGTTTCTCAAGTTTGCCCAGAGCATATCATGTTATTGCTTATATATTTAGATTTTTTAATCTTGCGAGCAAAAGCAGACGTAAAAGCTGTAATTACGAAACTGTTAGAATTTCCGCTCAAGAACTTGTATTTGTACGAAATCGGCTATTTTTTCTCTCTCAACAGTCGCACTTTTCTGATGAGTTTAGTTGTCTGTCATCGAAAAAGAAAATTGACTCTCATAGTCCTTTATTAACGCTTATGCCTTTCTTAGACAAAAATGGTATTATTCGTGCTAATGGTCGTCTTGGCTCTACAAAATGTTTGTCATACAATGAACGACATCCCGTAATACTTGCATATACTAGTAGATTAGCACGACTTTACGTTGAGTTTGTCCACAATATGGTCTTACATGGAGGCCCTCGTTTAGTCCTAAATGTCGTACGTCAGGAGTGTTGGATTATAAAGGCTAAAAATCTAATAAAAACGGTCATCCACAACTGTAAAATCTGCGTTATACATAGAAAAAAGCTTCAAAATCAGATCATGGCAGTGCTACCTGAAGAAAGAACTACTTTAAGTCGCCCTTTTACTAACACAGGTGTTGATTTTGCCGGCCCATTTGAAATCAAAAGTTTCACTGGTCGATATTGCCGTATCACTAAAGGCTACGTGTGTCTATTTGTTTGTTTCTCTACTAAGGCGATTCACATTGAGGCCGTTAGCGATTTGTCCACTCCTGCATTTCTAGCAGCTTTGGCTCGATTTGTTGCTCGTCGTGGTTGCCCTAGTCGCATTTTCTCTGATAATGGAAGGAATTTTGTTGGCGCTGCAAGAGAACTTGAAAATAACTTCGAAAAACATATAGAAGAATTACGTGATTCGGCAGTAGAAAAATATGGTCATCAACATCTTGAGTGGCACTTTATTCCTGCAGCAGCTCCTCATATAGGAGGACTGTGGGAGGCAGGAGTAAAAAGTTTGAAAATGCACTTTAAAAAGTCAGCTGGACAAATGAAATATACGTTTGAAGAGTTTTCGACACTTTTGGCAAAGATAGAATCGTGTCTCAATTCGCGTCCTCTTGGCCCTACGTCCGACAGCATCGATGATTTGCCCGCTCTTACTCCTGGTCATTTTTTAATAGGCTCTGCTATTCTTACTCCTGCTGAACCTGAAGAGCTTAGCTCGCCAATTAGTATAGTAAACCGTTGGCGAAAAATCAAAGCATTGCAGCAAGAAATTTGTCACCGTTGGAAAGACGAATATTTAAAAGAGTTGCACAAGCGTAATAAATGGAAAAGTTCCCAAATAGACTTAAAAGAAAATGACCTCGTTGTTCTTAAAAGTGAACCTTGTTGTCCAACTGAATGGCGCTTAGGTCGTGTTGTAAAAGTTTATCATGGTTCTGACGGTAAAGTTCGAGTGGCTGACCTTAAAACTCAAAATGGCGAAATCACTCGACCGATACACAAATTAGTTTTACTCCCTAATTGCACTGATTAATAATTCAATATCACCTTTTCTAAAATAAAGTTGCTCATTTAAACTTCTAGATTAAAAAACAAGTAAGAAATTATAGTCGGGCGTGGCCGACCATATGATACCCTACACCAATTGCCAATATTAAATGTGATTAATTTCAATAATTACGCATTTCTGTTAATCTTATATAGGTTCCAAATAATGTCTGTTCATGTTCGGTTGTATGCTGACTAGGAAAAATAGAAGACCGATTTTAATCATTTTCAACAGCCATCGTCAGTGGATCAAGAGAATAGTATGTGACACATTTTAACAAATTATATTCAAAATTGCGATCTGTTGCGTGCACACAAGTTTTACACGGTCACAAAGACGGACATAGCTTAATAAGGACAAATATTTTTGAGTGCTACAAACATCAACACATTGTTCCGATCATGGCGAAAAATTACAGTGTTATTTATAATTACATATCAAACTTAGTTGTGCCAATTTTTGGGAAGATAGTAGTATATTTATCGTAGTCATGAGCTAAGAGGCCCTAATCGGTAGGTCCGGTTGTATGGGGGCTAGGGAAAAAATTGGTCCGATCCTTATAAAATTTAATGTCGACATTTTATATAAAATGTTTATATAAAATCTATTTGTGGTAAATTTCATATTGATACTAGTGTTTATAAGTGAATTGTGGACATTCAAGTCATTTCCTGAAGGGGATTTTGTATAGGGGATAGGGTCAAATAATGCCCGATCATTATAAAAATCGACAGTGTTATTTATAATTATATCCAACTTAGTTGTGCCGATTTTTGGAGAGATAGTAGTGTATTTGACAAAGTTATGAGCTAAAAGGCCCAAATCGGAAGGTCCGCTTATATGGGGGCTAGAGTAAAACTTGGTCCGATCCCTATAAAATTTATTGTTGGGAATTATGTTTATATAAAACTCATTTGTGCCAAATTTCATCGTGATACTACTGTTTATAAGTGAATTGTGGACATTCAAGTCATTTTCTGAGGGGGACTTTGTATGGGGGCTAGGGTCAAATAATGCCCGATCTTTACGAAAATCACTAGAATTATTAAGACATATATAAAACTAAACTTTTCCAATTTTTGTAGAGATAGCAGATCATTTAACATAATTATGAGGTCAAAAGCCCTATTCGGGGGGTCCGGTTGTATGGGGGCTAGGTGAAATAATGGACCGATTTCAACCAATTTCAATAGCGTTCGTCCTTGGACCAAGAGAAGTGTATGTTCCAAATTTCATCAAATTATCTCAAAAATTGCGACCTGTAGAGTGCGCACAAGGTTTACATGGACACACAGACAGACGGACGGACGGACAGACGGACATAGCTTAATCGACTCAGGAAGTGATTCTGAGTCGATTGGTATACTTTAAGGTGGGTGTAGGACCAATATTTTTGGGTGTTACAAACATCAGCACAAACGCATAATACCCTCCCCACTATAGTGGTGTAGGGTATAAAAATGGACTTCAACACCGATTATGGTTGCCCGCTTTGTAATCGCCTTCACGCCATACGACAGTGTTCACGTTTTATTGTGATGCCCGTGGAGCTAAAGCTTCGAGTTGTTGCCCAAAACTTGTTATGTTATAACTGCCTGGCTCAGTCGCACAGCCGAGCGAATTGTAGAAGTATAGATCGGTGCCGTCGCTGTATGCAGGACCATAATACTTGGTTGCACCCTTTGCCGCAGGGCCGTATTTGGTTTCCCATGACAGCGTTGATACGGGTAGTCACCAATCATGATACTGACGTCTTCATTAGAGCATTAATAGATCCAACAGCGGCCAGGTCAGCAATCATGAAACGTGAAGTCGAAGAATTGGGCTTACGGATTTCTAAAGGACGTACTGACATCGTTGTATACCATCGTCGCGAGAAGAAACGTCGCATAACGGTTGAATGTATTTTAGAAGACAAGATTTACGGCCGAAGCCCTATTGTTAATGTGGAGCGAGCAGACAAATATCTACGTCCAACAACTGTAGACCGTGCCAATGCGGACGTACACTGGCATATTAGTTGACCTTACCAGCTTATCCTAGGAGCTGATACTATGAGCAGAATTCTGATTGGACCAGCTATGAGTCGCCCAGGACAACTATATGTCCAGAATACCATATTCGGCATAGCATATTTTGGAGAAGGTGTCAAAAGAACCTGAAGTATATTATTTATGCTATAATTTGTTGCCCTCAAAAGGCTTTAAAGTATTATTTACATTTTGTTTGATATGTACTCTTTAACGTTACACTTAAAAACATTTGAATGTACTATTATTTTTTATATACTTGAATTGTTCTCATATGTTAATTATATTTGTTAACTTTTGTTATTCCTTTTTTATAATTAACAATAATGAACTTAAAATGTTAATTTGTTGCTCTAGATAACATAATTGTTATATTGTTATATTACTTATATCTAATTTTGTATTTGATTTTATATTTTGCACTACCGTTGCAAGGTGGGCGGTATGTTTGTGTCTGTCTAGTGTAACACATAGTTTATATTTTCTCTATGTGTAAAATCGCTAGAACAATATGCATTATATGGCAACTCCCCACTTTAGTGTAGTGAGTTTGCGTTGCTCTTTATGTCAAAGGGCTTGACACATTTTTTTTATTCTCATTGCTTTTCAACCACCGGACAGACAACAAGTGCAAAATTAATAAAAGAAATTGAAATAAAATAAAATAAAAGTTTAAGAATTAAAATAAAATTAAAGTTTAATTAAATAAAAACAAAAGGAAAAGTGAACTTAAATAAAATAAACAGAAATACAAAAGAAAAGAAGTAAACAAAGCTTTTTAATAAAATAAAAATAAGGGTTGTTTTTTGGCAACACAACAACAAGTGTTTGTGTGTATATAAAAACACATTTGGCCCTGACCTGCCGCATCAAGAGAAAACCAAGTGGACGGCTGCCGGAGACAGTTTGCCAACAACCAGCACCTAGGAACCAGCTCAGCAACTAAGAGGTAACAACCGGGATTCCCGATTTGGCCCCAAACAACTGTCATAGCATGAAAACAGTCAAAGTTATTCACAACCATATCGGAACCTCAAATTACCAAAACAAATGGCAACTATAATGCAATAAAAAGATTTGCAACCATATCGGAGCCTTAAATTACCGCATTTCTAAACCTGTACCAATAAATATACCGATCTATCCAATTTTTGTAAAAATTCATTATGCCACAAATTATACACCAAAACAAAGTGCAAATGTAATGCTTTAAAATGATGCATAAACGATTGTCCTGTCATGAAAACTGTCAAAGTTATTTGCAACCATAACGGAACCTCAAATCATAGCGTTTTTAAACATAGAACAACAATTCTACCGATCCATCAAATTTACAATTTTTTAGAAGAACACATTTTGCCACAAGTGATATACCAAGTTAAAGTACAATCGTAATGCATTAAAATGATGCATAAATGATTGTCATAGCATGAAAACTGTCAAAGATATTCGCAACCATATCGGAACCTCAAATTTCTGCCTTTTTAAACCGGGGAGAATAATTCTACCGATCTATCCAATTGGCCATTTTCTAAAAATACATTATGCAATAAATTATATACCAAAACAAATGGCAATTTTAATGCTTTAAAATGGTGCATAAATGACTGTCCTAGCACGAAAACTGTCAAAGTTAATTGCAACCATATCGGAACCTCAGATTACAGCGTTTATTAAACATAAAACAATAATTCTACCGATCTATCAAATTGACCAATTTGTAGAAACACACATTATGCTACAAATTATGTACCATATTAAAGTGCAATCATAATGCTTTAAAATGGTGCATAAATGACTGTCATAGCATGAAAACTGTCAATGTTATTTGCAACCATATCGGAACCTCAAATTATCGCGTTTTTAAACATAGAACAATAATTCTACCGATCCATCAAATTGACCATTTTTTAGACGAACACATTATGCCACAAATGATATACCATATTAAAGTGCAATCATAATGCTTTAAAATGATGCATAAATGACTGTCATAGCGTGAAAACTGTCAATGTTATTTGCAGCCATATCGGAGCCTTAAATTACCGCGTTTTTAAACCTGTACCAATAAATATACCGATCTATCCAATTTTTGTAAAAATTCATTATGCCACATATTATACACCAAAACAAAGTGCAACTGCTATGCTTTAAAATGATGCATAAATGACTGTCATAGCATGAAAACTGTCAAAGTTATTCACAACCATATCGGAACCTCAAATTACCGCCTTTTTAAACCTGGGAAAATAATTCTACCGATCTATCCAATTGGCCATTTTCTAAAAATACATTATGCAATAAATTATATACCAAAACAAATGGCAATTTTAATGCATAAACGACTGTCCTAGCACGAAAACTGCCAAAGTTAATTGCAACCATATCGGAACCTCAGATTATTGCGTTTTTAAACATAGAACAACAATTCTACCGATCTCCCAAATTGACCAATTAGTAAAAACACACATTATGCTACAAATTATATACCATATTAAAGTGCAATCACAACGCTTTAAAATGATGCATAAATGACTGTCATAGCGCGAAAACTGTCAATGTTATTTGCAACCATATCGGAACCTCAAATTACCGCGTTTTTAAAGCTGTGAAAATAATTCTACCGATCTATCCAATTGGCCATTTTCTAAAAATATATTATGCAATAAATTATATACCAAAGCAAATGGCAACTATAATGCAATAAAAACATATATAAACGACTGCTATAACATGAAAACTATAAAAGATATTTGCAACCATATCGGAGCCTTAAATTACCGCATTTCTAAACCTGTACCAATAAATATACCGATCTATCCAATTTTTGTAAAAATTCATTATGCCACAAATTATACACCAAAACAAAGTGCAAATGTAATGCTTTAAAATGATGCATAAACGATTGTCCTGTCATGAAAACTGTCAAAGTTATTTGCAACCATAACGGAACCTCAAATCATAGCGTTTTTAAACATAGAACAACAATTCTACCGATCCATCAAATTTACAATTTTTTAGAAGAACACATTTTGCCACAAGTGATATACCAAGTTAAAGTACAATCGTAATGCATTAAAATGATGCATAAATGATTGTCATAGCATGAAAACTGTCAAAGTTATTCGCAACCATATCGGAACCTCAAATTTCTGCCTTTTTAAACCGGGGAGAATAATTCTACCGATCTATCCAATTGGCCATTTTCTAAAAATACATTATGCAATAAATTATATACCAAAACAAATGGCAATTTTAATGCTTTAAAATGGTGCATAAATGACTGTCCTAGCACGAAAACTGTCAAAGTTAATTGCAACCATATCGGAACCTCAGATTACAGCGTTTATTAAACATAAAACAATAATTCTACCGATCTATCAAATTGACCAATTTGTAGAAACACACATTATGCTACAAATTATGTACCATATTAAAGTGCAATCATAATGCTTTAAAATGGTGCATAAATGACTGTCATAGCATGAAAACTGTCAATGTTATTTGCAACCATATCGGAACCTCAAATTATCGCGTTTTTAAACATAGAACAATAATTCTACCGATCCATCAAATTGACCATTTTTTAGACGAACACATTATGCCACAAATGATATACCATATTAAAGTGCAATCATAATGCTTTAAAATGATGCATAAATGACTGTCATAGCGTGAAAACTGTCAATGTTATTTGCAGCCATATCGGAGCCTTAAATTACCGCGTTTTTAAACCTGTACCAATAAATATACCGATCTATCCAATTTTTGTAAAAATTCATTATGCCACAAATTATACACCAAAACAAAGTGCAACCGCTATGCTTTAAAATGATGCATAAATGACTGTCATAGCATGAAAACTGTCAAAGTTATTCACAACCATATCGGAACCTCAAATTACCGCCTTTTTAAACCTGGGAAAATAATTCTACCGATCTATCCAATTGGCCATTTTCTAAAAATACATTATGCAATAAATTATATACCAAAACAAATGGCAATTTTAATGCATAAACGACTGTCCTAGCACGAAAACTGCCAAAGTTAATTGCAACCATATCGGAACCTCAGATTACTGCGTTTATTAAACATAGAACAATAATTCTACCGATCTCCCAAATTGACCAATTAGTAAAAACACACATTATGCTACAAATTATATACCATATTAAAGTGCAATCACAATGCTTTAAAATGATGCATAAATGACTGTCATAGCGTGAAAACTGTCAATGTTATTTGCAACCATATCGGAACCTCAAATTACCGCGTTTTTAAAGCTGTGAAAATAATTCTACCGATCTATCCAATTGGCCATTTTCTAAAAATATATTATGCAATAAATTATATACCAAAACAAATGGCAACTATAATGCAATAAAAACATATATAAACGACTGCTATAACATGAAAACTATAAAAGATATTTGCAACCATATCGGAGCCTTAAATTACCGCATTTCTAAACCTGTACCAATAAATATACCGATCTATCCAATTTTTGTAAAAATTCATTATGCCACAAATTATACACCAAAACAAAGTGCAAATGTAATGCTTTAAAATGATGCATAAACGATTGTCCTGTCATGAAAACTGTCAAAGTTATTTGCAACCATAACGGAACCTCAAATCATAGCGTTTTTAAACATAGAACAACAATTCTACCGATCCATCAAATTTACAATTTTTTAGAAGAACACATTTTGCCACAAGTGATATACCAAGTTAAAGTACAATCGTAATGCATTAAAATGATGCATAAATGATTGTCATAGCATGAAAACTGTCAAAGTTATTCGCAACCATATCGGAACCTCAAATTTCTGCCTTTTTAAACCGGGGAGAATAATTCTACCGATCTATCCAATTGGCCATTTTCTAAAAATACATTATGCAATAAATTATATACCAAAACAAATGGCAATTTTAAATTGCTTTAAAATGGTGCATAAATGACTGTCCTAGCACGAAAACTGATAAAGTTAATTGCAACCATATCGGAAGCTCAAATTGCCGCGTTTTTAAACATAGAACAATAATTCTACCGATCCATCAAATTGACCATTTTTTAGACGAACACATTATGCTACAAATGATATACCAAATTAAAGTACAATCATAATGCTTTAAAATGATGCATAAATGACTGTCATAGCATAAAAACTGTCAAAGTTATTAAACCTGGGAAAATAATTCTACCGATCTATCCAATTGGCCATTTTCTAAAAATACATTATGCAATAAATTATATACCAAAACAAATGGCAATTTTAATGCTTTAAAATGGTGCATAAATGACTGTCCTAGCACGAAAACTGTCAAAGTTAATTGCAACCATATCGGAACCTCAGATTACTGCGTTTATTAAACATAGAACAATAATTCTACCGATCTATCAAATTGACCAATTTGTAAAAACACACATTATGCTACAAATTATGTACCATGTTAAAATGGCAACTATAGTGCAATAAAAAGATATATAAACGACTGTTATAACATGAAAACTATAAAAGTTATTTGCAACCATATCGGAGCCTTAAATTACCGCATTTTTGAACCTGTACCAATAAATATACCGATCTATCCAATTTTTGTAAAAATTCATTATGCCACAAATTATACACCAAAATAAAGTGCAACTCTTATGCTTTAAAATGATGCCTAAACTATTGCCCTAGCATGAAAACTGTCAAAGTTATTTGCAACCATATCGGAACCTCAAATTACCGCGTTTTTAAACATAGAACAATAATTCTACCGATCTATCAAATTGACCATTTTTTAGACGAACACATTATGCTACAAATGATATACCAAATTAAAGTGCAATCATAATGCTCTAAAATGATGCATAATTGACAGTCATAGCATGAAAACAGTCAAAGTTATTCACAACCATATCGGAACCTCAAATTACCGCCTTTTTAAACCTGGGAAAATAATTCTACCGATCTATCCAATTGGCCATTTTCTAAAAATACATTATGCAAAAAATTATATACCAAAACAAATGGCAATTTTAATGCTTTAAAATGGTGCATAAACGACTGTCCTAGCACGAAAACTGCCAAAGTTAATTGCAACCATATCGGAACCTCAGATTACTGCGTTTTTAAAGCTGTGAAAATAATTCTACCGATCTATCCAATTGGCCATTTTCTAAAAATATATTATGGAATAAATTATACACCAAAGCAAATGGCAACTATAATGCAATAAAAAGATATATAATCGACTGTTATAACATGAAAACTATAAAAGATATTTGCAACCATATCGGAGCTTTAAATTACCGCATTTCTAAACCTGTACCAATAAATATACCGATCTATCCAATTTTTGTAAAAATTCATTATGTCACAAATTATACACCAAAACAAAGTGCAACTGTAATGCTTTAAAACGATGCATAAACGATTGTCCTGGCATGAAAACTGTCAAAGTTATTTGCAACCATATCGGAACCTCAAATTATAGCGTTTTTAAACATAGAACAACAATTCTACCGATTCATCGAATTTACAATTATTTAGAAGAACACATTTTGCCACAAATGATATACCAAGTTAAAGTACAATCGTAATGCATAAAAGTGATGCATAAATTATTGTCATAGCACGAAAACTGTCAAAGTTATTCGCAACCATATCGGAACCTCAAATTACCGCCTTTTTAAACCTGGGAAAATAATTCTACCGATCTATCCAATTGGCCATTTTCTAAAAATACGTTATGCAATTAATTATATACCAAAACAAATGGCAATTTTAATGCTTTAAAATGGTGCATAAACGACTGTCCTAGCACGAAAACTGCCAAAGTTAATTGCAACCATATCGGAACCTCAGATTACTGCGTTTATTAAACATAGAACAATAATTCTACCGATCTATCAAATTGACCAATTTGTAAAAACACACATTATGCTACAAATGATATACCATATTAAAATGGCAACTATAGTGCAATAAAAAGATATATAAACGACTGTTATAACATGAAAACTATAAAAATTATTTGCAACCATATCGGAGCCTTAAATTACCGCATTTTTGAACCTGTACCAATAAATATACCGATCTATCCAATTTTTGTAAAAATTCATTATGCCACAAATTATACACCAAAATAAAGTGCAACTCTTATGCTTTAAAATGATGCCTAAACTATTGCCCTAGCATGAAAACTGTCAAAGTTATTTGCAACCATATCGGAACCTCAAATTACCGCGTTTTTAAACATAGAACAATAATTCTACCGATCTATCAAATTGACCATTTTTTAGACGAACACATTATGCTACAAATGCTCTAAAATGATGCATAATTGACAGTCATAGCATGAAAACAGTCAAAGTTATTCACAACCATATCGGAACCTCAAATTACCGCCTTTTTAAACCTGGGAAAATAATTCTACCGATCTATCCAATTGGCCATTTTCTAAAAATACATTATGCAATAAATTATATACCAAAACAAATGGCAATTTTAATGCTTTAAAATGGTGCATAAACGACTGTCCTAGCACGAAAACTGCCAAAGTTAATTGCAACCATATCGGAACATCAGATTACTGCGTTTATTAAACATAGAACAATAATTCTACCGATCTATCAAATTGACCAATTTGTAAAAACACACATTATGCTACAAATGATATACCATATTAAAATGGCAACTATAGTGCACAAATTATACACCAAAATAAAGTGCAACTCTTATGCTTTAAAAAGATACCTAAACTATTGCCCTAGCATGAAAACTGTCAAAGTTATTTGCAACCATATCGGAACCTCAAATTACCGCGTTTTTAAACATAGAACAATAATTCTACCGATCCATCAAATTGACCATTTTTTAGACGAACACATTATGCTACAAATGATATATCAAATTAAAGTGCAATCATAATGCTCTAAAATGATGCATAATTGACTGTCATAGCATGAAAACAGTCAAAGTTATTCACAGCCATATCGGAACCTCAAATTACCGCCTTTTTAAACCTGGGAAAATAATTCTACCGATCTATCCAATTGGCCATTTTCTAAAAATACATTATGCAAAAAATTATATACCAAAACAAATGGCAATTTTAATGCTTTAAAATGGTGCATAAACGACTGTCCTAGCACGAAAACTGCCAAAGTTAATTGCAACCATATCGGAACCTCAGATTACTGCGTTTTTAAAGCTGTGAAAATAATTCTACCGATCTATCCAATTGGCCATTTTCTAAAAATATATTATGGAATAAATTATATACCAAAGCAAATGGCAACTATAATGCAATAAAAAGATATATAATCGACTGCTATAACATGAAAACTATAAAAGATATTTGCAACCATATCGGAGCTTTAAATTACCGCATTTCTAAACCTGTACCAAGAAATATACCGATCTATCCAATTTTTGTAAAAATTCATTATGTCACAAATTATACACCAAAACAAAGTGCAACTGTAATGCTTTAAAATGATGCATAAACGATTGTCCTGGCATGAAAACTGTCAAAGTTATTTGCAACCATATCGGAACCGCAAATCATAGCGTTTTTAAACATAGAACAACAATTCTACCGATCCATCGAATTTACAATTTTTTAGAAGAACACATTTTGCCACAAATGATATACCAAGTTAAAGTACAATCGTAATGCATTAAAGTGATGCATAAATTATTGTCATAGCATGAAAACTGTCAAAGTTATTCGCAACCATATCGGAACCTCAAATTACCGCCTTTTTAAACCTCGGAAAATAATTCTACCGATCTATCCAATTGGCCATTTTCTAAAAATACGTTATGCAATAAATTATATACCAAAACAAATGGCAATTTTAATGCTTTAAAATGGTGCATAAATGACTGTCCTAGCACGAAAACTGCCGAAGTTAATTGCAACCATATCGGAACCTCAGATTACAGCGTTTATTAAACATAGAACAATAATTCTACCGATCTATCAAATTGACCAATTTGTAAAAACACACATTATGCAACAAATTATGTACCATATTAAAGTGCAATCATAATGCTTTAAAATGGTGCATAAATGACTGTCATAGCATGAAAACTGTCAATGTTATTTGCAACCATATTCGAACCTCAAATTATCGCGTTTTTAAACATAGAACAATAATTCTACCGATCCATCAAATTGACCATTTTTTAGACGAACACATTATGCCACAAATGATATACCAAATTAAAGTGCAATCATAATGCTTTAAAATGATGTATAAATGACTGTCATAGCATGAAAACTGTCAAAGTTATTCACAACCATATCGGAACCTCAAATTACCGCCTTTTTAAACCTGGGAAAATAATTCTATCGATCTATCCAATTGGCCATTTTCTAAAAATACATTATGCAATAAATTATATACCAAAACAAATGGCAACTATAATGCAATAAAAAGATGTATAAACGACTGTTATAACATGAAAACTATAAAAGTTATTTGCAACCATATCGGAGCCTTAAATTACCGCATTTTTAAACCTGTACCAATAAATATACCGATCTATCCAATTTTTGTAAAAATTCATTATGCCACAAATTATACACCAAAACAAAGTGCAACTGTAATGCTTTAAAATGATGCATAAATGACTGTCATAGCATGAAAACTGTCAAAGTTATTCACAACCATATCGGAACCTCAAATTACCGCGTTTTTAAAGCTGGGAAAATAATTCTACCGATCTATCCAATTGGCCATTTTCTAAAAATACATTATGCAATAAATTATATACCAAAACAAATGGAAATTTTAATGCATAAACGACTGTCCTAGCACGAAAACTGCCAAAGTTAATTGCAACCATATCGGAACCTCAGATTACTGCGTTTATTAAACATAGAACAATAATTCTACCGATCTATCAAATTGACCAATTTGTAAAAACACACATTATGCTACAAATGATATACCATATTAAAGTGCAATCATAATGCTTTAAAATGATGCATAAATGAGTGTCATAGCGTGAAAACTGTCAATGTTATTTGCAGCCATATCGGAACCTCAAATTACCGCGATTTTAAAGCTGTGAAAATAATTCTACCGATCTATCCAATTGGCCATCTTCTAAAAATGCATTATGCAATAAATTTTACACCAAAACAAATGGCAATTTTAATGCTTTAAAATGGTGCATAAATGACTGTCCTAGCACGAAAACTGCCAAAGTTAATTGCAACCATATCGGAAGCTCAAATTACCGCGTTTTTAAACATAGAACAATAATTCTACCGATCCATCAAATTGACCATTTTTTAGACGAACACATTATGCTACAAATGATATACCAAATTAAAGTACAATCATAATGCTTTAAAATGATGCATAAATGACTGTCATAGCATGAAAACTGTCAAAGTTATTCACAACCATATCGGAACCTCAAATTACCGCCTTTTTAAACCTGGGAAAATAATTCTACCGATCTATCCAATTGGCCATTTTCTAAAAATACATTATGCAATAAATTATATACCAAAACAAATGACAATTTTAATGCATAAACGACTGTCCTAGCACGAAAACTGCCAAAGTTAATTGCAACCATATCGGAACCTCAGATTACTGCGTTTATTAAACATAGAACAATAATTCTACCGATCTATCAAATTGACCAATTTGTAAAAACACACATTATGCTACAAATGATATACCATATTAAAGTGCAATCATAATGCTTTAAAATGATGCATAAATGACTGTCATAGCATGAAAACTGTCAATGTTATTTGCAACCATATCGGAACCTCAAATTACCGCGTTTTTAAACAAAGAACAATAATTCTACCGATCCATCAAATTTACCATTTTTTAGACGAACAAATTATGCCACAAATGATATACCAAATTAAAGTGCAAACATAATTCTTTAAAATGATGTATAAATGACTGTCATAGCATGAAAACTGTCAAAGTTATTCACAACCATATCGGAACCTCAAATTACCGCCTTTTTAAACCTGGAAAAATAATTCTATCGATCTATCCAATTGGCCATTTTCTAAAAATACATTATGCAATAAATTATATACCAAAACAAATGGCAACTATAATGCAATAAAAAGATGTATAAACGACTGTTATAACATGAAAACTATAAAATTTATTTGCAACCATATCGGAGCCTTAAATTACCGCATTTTTAAACCTGTACCAATAAATATACCGATCTATCCAATTTTTGTAAAAATTCATTATGCCACAAATTATACACCAAAACAAAGTGCAACTGTAATGCTTTAAAATGACGCATAAATGACTGTCATAGCATGAAAACTGTCAAAGTTATTCACAACCATATCGGATCCTCAAATTACCGCGTTTTTAAACCTGGGAAAATAATTCTACCGATTCATCTAATTGGCCATTTTCTAAAAACACATTATGCAATAAATTATATACCAAAACAAATGACAATTTTAATGCTTTAAAATGGTGCATAAACGACTGTCCTAGCACGAAAACTGCCAAAGTTAATTGCAACCATATCGGAACCTCAGATTACAGCGTTTATTAAACATAGAACAATAATTCTACCGATCTCCCAAATTGACCAATTAGTAAAAACACACATTATGCTACAAATTATATACCATATTAAAGTGCAATCACAATGCTTTAAAATGATGCATAAATGACTGTCATAGCATGAAAACTGTCAATGTTGTTTGCAACCATATCGGAACCTCAAATTACCGCCTTTTTAAAGCTGTGAAAATAATTCTACCGATCTATCCAATTGGCCATTTTCTAAAAATATGTTATGGAATAAATTATATACCAAAGCAAATGGCAACTATAATGCAATAAAAAGATATATAAACGACAGTTATAACATGAAAACTATAAAAGATATTTGCAACCATATCGGAGCCTTAACTTACCTCATTTCTAAACCTGTACCAATAAATATACCGATCTATCCAATTTTTGTAAAAATTAATTATGCCACAAATTATACACCAAAACAAAGTGCAACTGTAATGCTTTAAAATGATGCATAAACGATTGTCCTGGCATGAAAACTGTCAAAGTTATTTGCAACCATATCGGAACCTCAAATCATAGCGTTTTTAAACATAGAACAACAATTCTACCGATCCATCGAATTTATAATTTTTTAGAAGAACACATTTTGCCACAAATGATATACCAAGTTAAAGAACAATCGTAATGCATTAAAGTGATGCATAAATTATTGTCATAGCATGAAAACTGTCAAAGTTATTCGCAACCATATCGGAACCTCAAATTACCGCCTTTTTAAACCTGGGAAAATAATTCTACCGATCTTTCTAATTGGCCATTTTCTAAAAATACATTATGCAATAAATTATATACCAAAACAAATGGCGATTTTAATGCTTTAAAATGGTGCATAAATGACTGTCCTAGCACGAAAACTGCCAAAGTTAATTGCAACCATATCAGAACCTCAGATTACAGCGTTTATTAAACATAGAACAATAATTCTACCGATCTATCAAATTGACCAATTTGTAAAAACACACATTATGCAACAAATTATGTACCATATTAAAGTGCAATCATAATGCTTTAAAATGGTGCATAAATGACTGTCATAACATGAAAACTGTCAATGTTATTTGCAACCATATCGGAACCTCAAACTACCGCGTTTTTAAAGCTGTGAAAATAATTCTACCGATCTATCCAATTGGCCATTTTCTAAAAATATATTATGGAATAAATTATATACCAAAGCAAATGGCAACTATAGTGCAATAAAAAGATATATAAACGACTGTTATAACATGAAAACTATAAAAGTTATTTGCAACCATATCGGAACCTTAAATTACCGCATTTTTGAACCTGTACCAATAAATATACCGATCTATCCAATTTTTGTAAAAATTCATTATGCCACAAATTACACACCAAAATAAAGTGCAAATCTTATGCTTTAAAATGATGCCTAAACTATTGCCCTAGCATAAAAACTGTCAAAGTTATTTGCAACCATATCGGAACCTCAAATTACCGCGTTTTTAAACATAGAACAATAATTCTACCGATCCATCAAATTGACCATTTTTTAGACGAACACATTATGCTACAAATGATATACCATATTAAAGTGCAATCATAATGCTTTAAAATGATGCATAAATGACTGTCATAGCATGAAAACTGTCAATGTTATTTGCAACCATATTCGAACCTCAAATTATCGCGTTTTTAAACATAGAACAATAATTCTACCGATCCATCAAATTGACCATTTTTTAGACGAACACATTATGCCACAAATGATATACCAAATTAAAGTGCAATCATAATGCTTTAAAATGATGTATAAATGACTGTCATAGCATGAAAACTGTCAAAGTTATTCACAACCATATCGGAACCTCAAATTACCGCCTTTTTAAACCTGGAAAAATAATTCTATCGATCTATCCAATTGGCCAAATTCTAAAAATACATTATGCAATAAATTATATACCAAAACAAATGGCAACTATAATGCAATAAAAAGATGTATAAACGACTGTTATAACATGAAAACTATAAAATTTATTTGCAACCATATCGGAGCCTTAAATTACCGCATTTTTAAACCTGTACCAATAAATATACCGATCTATCCAATTTTTGTAAAAATTCATTATGCCACAAATTATACACCAAAACAAAGTGCAACTGTAATGCTTTAAAATGATGCATAAATGACTGTCATAGCATGAAAACTGTCAAAGTTATTCGCAACCATATCGGAACCTCAAATTACCGCCTTTTTAAACCTGGGAAAATAATTCTACCGATCTTTCTAATTGGCCATTTTCTAAAAATACATTATGCAATAAATTATATACCAAAACAAATGGCAATTTTAATGCATTAAAATGGTGCATAAATGACTGTCCTAGCACGAAAACTACCAAAGTTAATTGCAACCATATCAGAACCTCAGATTACAGCGTTTATTAAACATAGAACAATAATTCTACCGATCTATCAAATTGACCAATTTGTAAAAACACACATTATGCAACAAATTATGTACCATATTAAAGTGCAATCATAATGCTTTAAAATGGTGCATAAATGACTGTCATAGCATGAAAACTGTCAATGTTATTTGCAACCATATCGGAACCTCAAACTACCGCGTTTTTAAAGCTGTGAAAATAATTCTACCGATCTATCCAACTGGCCATTTTCTAAAAATATATTATGGAATAAATTATATACCAAAGCAAATGGCAACTATAGTGCAATAAAAAGATATATAAACGACTGTTATAACATGAAAACTATAAAAGTTATTTGCAACCATATCGGAGCCTTAAATTACCGCATTTTTAGACCTGGGAAAATAATTCTACCGATCTATCCAATTTTTGTAAAAATTCATTATGCCACAAATTATACACCAAAATAAAGTGCAAATCTTATGCTTTAAAATGATGCCTAAACTATTGCCCTAGCATAAAAACTGTCAAAGTTATTTGCAACCATATCGGAACCTCAAATTACCGCGTTTTTAAACATAGAACAATAATTCTACCGATCCATCAAATTGACCATTTTTTAGACGAACACATTATGCTACAAATGATATACCAAATTAAAGTGCAATCATAATGCTCTAAAATGATGCATAATTGACTGTCATAGCATGAAAACTGTCAAAGTTATTCACAACCATATCGGAACCTCAAATTACCGCCTTTTTAAACCTGGGAAAATAATTCTACCGATCTATCCAATTGGCCATTTTCTAAAAATACATTATGCAATAAATTATATACCAAAACAAATGGCAATTTTATTGCTTTAAAATGGTGCATAAACGACTGTCCTAGCACGAAAACTGCCAAAGTTAATTGCAACCATATCGGAACCTCAGATTACTGCGTTTATTAAACATAGAACAATAATTCTACCGATCTATCAAATTGACCAATTTGTAAAAACACACATTATGCTACAAATGATATACCATATTAAAGTGCAATCATAATGCTTTAAAATGATGCATAAATGACTGTCATAGCATGAAAACTGTCAATGTTATTTGCAACCATATCGGAACCTCAAATTATCGCGTTTTTAAACATAGAACAATAATTCTACCGATCCATCAAATTGACCATTTTTTAGACGAACACATTATGCCACAAATGATATACCAAATTAAAGTGCAATCATAATGCTTTAAAATGATGCATAAATGACTGTCATAGCATGATAACTGTCAAAGTTATTCACAACCATATCGGAACCTCAAATAACCGCCTTTTTAAAGCTGTGAAAATAATTCTACCGATCTATCCAATTGGCCATTTTCTAAAAATATATTATGGAATAAATTATATACCAAAGCAAATGGCAACTATAGTGCAATAAAAAGATATATAAACGACTGTTATAACATGAAAACTTTAAAAGTTATTTGCAACCATATCGGAGCCTTAAATTACCGCATTTTTAAACTTGTACCAATAAATATACCGATCTATCCAATTTTTGTAAAAATTCATTATGCCACAAATTATACACCAAAACAAAGTGCAACTGTAATGCTTTAAAATGATGCATAAATGACTGTCATAGCATGAAAACTGTCAAAGTTATTCACAACCATATCGGAAACCTGGGAAAATAATTCTACCAATCTATCCAATTGGCCATTTTCTAAAAATACATTATGCAATAAATTATATACCATAACAAATGGCAATTTTAATGCATAAACGACTGTCCTAGCACGAAAACTGCCAAAGTTAATTGTAACCATATCGGAAATTCAGATTACTGCGTTTATTAAACATAGAACAATAATTCTACCGATCTATCAAATTGACCAATTTGTAAAAACACACATTATGCTACAAATGATATACCATATTAAAGTGCAATCATAATGCTTTAAAATGATGCATAAATGACTGTCATAGCGTGAAAACTGTCAATGTTATTTGCAGCCATATCGGAACCTCAAATTACCGCGTTTTTAAAGCTGTGAAAATAATTCAACCGATCTATCCAATTGGCCATTTTCTAAACATATATTATGCAATAAATTATATACCAAAACAAATGGCAACTATAATGCAATAAAAAGATATATAAACGACTGCTATAATATGAAAACTATAAAAGATATTTGCAACCATATCGGAGCCTTAAATTACCGCATTTCTAAACCTGTACCAATAAATATACCGATCTATCCAATTTTTGTAAAAATTAATTATGCCACAAATTATACACCAAAACATAGTGCAAATGTAATGCTTTAAAATGATGCATAAACGATTGTCCTGGCAAAGTTATTTGCAACCATATCGGAACCTCTAATTACCGCGTTTTTAAACATAGAACAACAATTCTACCGATCCATCAAATTTACAATATTTTAGAAGAACACATTTTGCCACAAGTGATATACCAAATTAAAGTACAATCATAATGCTTTAAAATGATGCATAAATGACTGTCATAGCATGAAACTGTCAAAGTTATTCACAACCATATCGGAACCTCAAATTACCGCCATTTTAAACCTGGGAAAATAATTCTACCGATCTATCCAATTGGCCATTTTCTAAAAATACATTATGCAATAAATTATATACCAAAACAAATGGCAATTTTAATGCATAAACGACTGTCCTAGCACGAAAACTGCCAAAGTTAATTGCAACCATATCGGAACCTCAGATTACTGCGTTTATTAAACATAGAACAATAATTCTACCGATCTATCAAAGTGACCAATTTGTAAAAACACACATTATGCTACAAATGAGATACCATATTAAAGTGCAATCATAATGCTTTAAAATGATGCATTAATGACTGTCATAGCATGAAAACTGTCAATGTTATTTGCAACCATATCGGAACCTCAAATTACCGCGTTTTTAAACATAGAACAATAATTCTACCGATCCATCAAATTGACCATTTTTTAGACGAACACATTATGCCACAAATGATATACCAAATTAAAGTGCAATCATAATGCTTTAAAATGATGTATAAATAACTGTCATAGCATGAAAACTGTCAAAGTTATTCACAACCATATCGGAACCTCAAATTACCGCCTTTTTAATTTATGCAATAAATTATATACCAAAACAAATGGCAACTATAATGCAATAAAAAGATGTATAAACGACTGTTATAACATGAAAACTATAAAATTTATTTGCAACCATATCGGAGCCTTAAATTACCGCATTTTTAAACCTGTATCAATAAATATACCGATCTATCCAATTTTTGTAAAAATTCATTATGCCACAAATTATACACCAAAACAAAGTGCAACTGTAATGCTTTAAAATGATGCACAAATAACTGTCATAGCATGAAAACTGTCAAAGTTATTCACAACCATATCGGAACCTCAAATTACCGCGTTTTTAAACCTGGGAAAATAATTCTACCGATTTATCTAATTGGCCATTTTCTAAAAATACATTATGCAATAAATTATATACCAAAACAAATGGCAATTTTAATGCTTTAAAATGGTGCATAAACGACTGTCCTAGCACGAAAACTGCCAAAGTTAATTGCAACCATATCGGAACCTCAGATTACAGCGTTTATTAAACATAGAACAATAATTCTACCGATCTATCAAATTGACCAATTTGTAAAAACATACATTATGCAACAAATTATGTACCATATTAAAGTGCAATCATAATGCTTTAAATTGGTGCATAAATGACTGTCATAGCATGAAAACTGTCAATGTTACTTGCAACCATATCGGAACCTCAAACTACCGCGTTTTTAAAGCTGTGAAAATAATTCTACCGATCTATTCAATTGGCCATTTTCTAAAAATATATTATGGAATAAATTATATACCAAAGCAAATGGCAACTATAGTGCAATAAAAAGATATATAAACGACTGTTATAACATGAAAACTGTAAAAGTTATTTGCAACCATATCGGAGCCTTAAATTACCGCATTTTTTAACCTGTACCAATAAATATACCGATCTATCCAATTTTTGTAAAAATTCATTATGCCACAAATTATACACCAAAATAAAGTGCAACTCTTATGCTTTAAAATGATGCCTAAACTATTGCCCTAGCATGAAAACTGTCAAAGTTATTTGCATCCATATAGGAACATCAAATTACCGCGTTTTTAAACATAGAACAATAATTCTACCGACCCATCAAATTGACCAATTTTTAGACGAACACATTATGCTACAAATGATATACCAAATTAAAGTGCAATCATAATGCTCTAAAATGATGCATAATTGACTGTCATAGCATGAAAACAGTCAAAGTTATTCACAACCATATCGGAACCTCAAATTACCGCCTTTTTAAACCTGGGAAAATAATTCTACCGATCTATCCAATTGGCCATTTTATAAAAATACATTATGCAATAAATTATATACCAAAACAAATGGCAATTTTAATGCTTTAAAATGGTGGATAAACGACTGTCCTAGCACGAAAACTGCCAAAGTTAATTGCAACCATATCGGAACCTCAGATTAATGCGTTTATTAAACATAGAACAATAATTCTACCGATCTATCAAATTGACCAATTTGTAAAAACACACATTATGCTACAAATGATATACCATATTAAAGTGCAATCATAATGCTTTAAAATGATGCATAAATGACTGTCATAGCATGAAAGCTGTCAATGTTATTTGCAACCATATCGGAACCTCAAATTATCGCGTTTTTAAACATAGAACAATAGTTCTACCGATCCATCAAATTGACCATTTTTTAGACGAACACATTATGCCACAAATGATATACCAAATTAAAGTGCAATCATAATGCTTTAAAATGATGCATATATGACTGTCATAGCATGAAAACTGTCAAAGTTATTCACAACCATATCGGAACGTCAAATTACCGCCTTTTTAAACCTGGGAAAACAATTCTATCGATCTATCCAATTGGCCATTTTCTAAAAATACATTATGCAATAAATTATATACCAAAACAAATGGCAACTATAATGCAATAAAAAGATGTATAAACGACTGTTATAACATGAAAACTATAAAAGTTATTTGCAACCATATCGGAGCCTTAAATTACCGCATTTTTAAACCTGTACCAATAAATATACCGATCTATCCAATTTTTGTAAAAATTCATTATGCCACAAATTATACACCAAAACAAAGTGCAACTGTAATGCTTTAAAATGATGCATAAATGACTGTCATAGCATGAAAACTGTCAAAGTTATTCACAACCATATCGGAACCTCAAATTACCGCGTTTTTAAACCTGGGAAAATAATTCTACCGATCTATCCAATTGACCATTTTCCAAAAATACATTATGCAATAAATTATATACCAAAACAAATGGCAGTTTTAATGCATAAACGACTGTCCTAGCACGAAAACTGCCAAAGTAATTGCAACCATATCGGAACCTCAGATTACTGCGTTTATTAAACATAGAACAATAATTCTACCGATCTATCAAATTGACCAATTTGTAAAAACACACATTATGCTACAAATGATATACCATATTAAAGTGCAATCATAATGCTTTAAAATGATGCATAAATGACTGTCATAGCGTGAATACTGTCAATGTTATTTGCAGCCATATCGGAACCTCAAATTACCGCGTTTTTAAAGCTGTGAAAATAATTCTACCGATCTATCCAATTGGCCATTTTCTAAAAATATATTATGCAATAAATTATATACCAAAACAAATGGCAACTATAATGCAATAAAAAGATATATAAACGACTGCTATACCATGAAAACTATAAAAGATATTTGCAACCATATCGGAGCCTTAAATTACCGCATTTCTAAACCTGTACCAATAAATATACCGATCTATCCAATATTTGTAAAAAATCATTATGCCACAAGTTATACACCAAAACAAAGTGCAACTGTAATGCCTTAAAAATGATGGATAAACGATTGTCCTGGCATGAAAACTGTCAAAGTTATTTGCAACCATAACGGAACCTCAAATCATAGCGTTTTTAAACATAGAACAACAATTCTACCGATCCATCAAATTTACAATTTTTTAGAAGAACACATTTTGCCACAAGTGATATACCAAGTTAAAGTACAATCGTAATGCATTAAAATGATGCATAAATGATTGTCATAGCATGAAAACTGTCAAAGTTATTCGCAACCATAACGGAACCTCAAATTACAGCCTTTTTAAACCTGGGAGAATAATTCTACCGATCTATCCAATTGGCCATTTTCTAAAAATACATTATGCAATAAATTATATACCAAAACAAATGGCAATTTTAATGCTTTAAAATGGTGCATAAATGACTGTCCTAGCACGAAAACTGCCAAAGGTAATTGCAACCATATCGGAAGCTCAAATTACCGCGTTTTTAAACATAGAACAATAATTCTACCGATCCATCAAATTGACCATTTTTTAGACGAACACATTATGCTACAAATGATATACCAAATTAAAGTACAATCATAATGCTTTAAAATGATGCATTAATGACTGTCATAGCATGAAAACTGTCAAAGTTATTCACAACCATATCGGAACCTCAAATTACCGCCTTTTTAAACCTGGGAAAATAATTCTACCGATCTATCCAATTGGCCATTTTCTAAAAATACATTATGCAATAAATTATATACCAAAACAAATGGCAATTTTAATGCATAAACGACTGTCCTAGCACGAAAACTGCCAAAGTTAATTGCAACCATATCGGAACCTCAGATTACTGCGTTTATTAAACATAGAACAATAATTCTACCGATCTATCAAATTGACCAATTTGTAAAAACACACATTATGCTACAAATGATATACCATATTAAAGTGCAATCATAATGCTTTAAAATTATGCATAAATGACTGTCATAGCATGAAAACTGTCAATGTTATTTGCAACCATATCGGAACCTCAAATTACCGCGTTTTTAAACATAGAACAATAATTCTACCGATCCATCAAATTTACCATTTTTTAGACGAACACATTATGCCACAAATGATATACCAAATTAAAGTGCAATCATAATGCTTTAAAATGATGTATAAATGACTGTCATAGCATGAAAACTGTCAAAGTTATTCACAACCATATCGGAACGTCAAATTACCGCCTTTTTAAACCTGGGAAAACAATTCTATCGATCTATCCAATTGGCCATTTTCTAAAAATACATTATGCAATAAATTATATACCAAAACAATGGCAACTATAATGCAATAAAAAGATGTATAAACGACTGTTATATCATGAAAACTATAAAAGTTATTTGCAACCATATCGGAGCCTTAAATTACCGCATTTTTAAACCTGTACCAATAAATATACCGATCTATCCAATTTTTGTAAAAATTCATTATGCCACAAATTATACACCAAAACAAAGTGCAACTGTAATGCTTAAAAATGATGCATAAATGATTGTCATAGCATGAATACTGTCAAAGTTATTCACAACCATATCGGAACCTCAAATTATCGCGTTTTTAAACCTGGGAGAATAATTCTACTGATCTATCCAATTGGCCATTTTCTAAAAATACATTATGCAATAAATTATATACCAAAACAAATGGCAATTTTAATGCTTTAAAATGGTGCATAAACGACTGTCCTAGCACGAAAACTGCCAAAGTTAATTGCAACCATATCGGAACCTCAGATTACAGCGTTTATTAAACATAGAACAATAATTCTACCGATCTCCCAAATTGACCAATTAGTAAAAACACACATTATGCTACAAATTATATACCATATTAAAGTGCAATCACAATGCTTTAAAATGATGCATAAATGACTGTCATAGCATGAAAACTGTCAATGTTATTTGCAACCATATCGGAACCTCAAATTACCGCCTTTTTAAAGCTGTGAAAATAATTCTACCGATTTATCCAATTGGCCATTTTCTAAAAATATATTATGGAATAAATTATATACCAAAGCAAATGGCAACTATAATGCAATAAAAAGATATATAAACGACTGTTATAACATGAAAACTATAAAAGATATTTGCAACCATATCGGAGCCTTAAATTACCGCATTTCTAAACCTGTACCAATAAATATACCGATCTATCCAATTTTTGTAAAAATTCATTATGCCACAAATTATACACCGCAACAAAGTGCAACTGTAATGCTTTAAAATGATGCATAAACGATTGTCCTGGCATGAAAACTGTCAAAGTTATTTGCAACCATATCGGAACCTTAAATCATAGCGTTTTTAAACATAGAACAACAGTTCTACCGATCCATCGAATTTACAATTTTTTAGAAGAACACATTTTGCCACAAATGATATACCAAGTTAAAGTACAATCGTAATGCATTAAAGTGATGCATAAATTATTGTCATAGCATGAAAACTGTCAAAGTTATTCGCAACCATATCGGAACCTCAAATTACCGCCTTTCTAAACCTGGGAAAATAATTCTACCGATCTATCCAATTGGCCATTTTCTAAAAATACATTATGCAATAAATTATATACCAAAACAAATGGCAATTTTAATGCTTTAAAATGGTGCATAAATGACTGTCCTAGCACGAAAACTGCCAAAGTTAATTGCAACCATATCGGAACCTCAGATTACAGCGTTTATTAAACATAGAACAATAACATAGAACAATAATTTGACCAATTTGTAAAAACACACATTATGCAACAAATTATGTACCATATTAAAGTGCAATCATAATGCTTTAAAATGGTGCATAAATGACTGTCATAGCATGAAAACTGTCAATGTTATTTGCAACCATATCGGAACCTCAAACTACCGCGTTTTTAAACATAGAACAATAATTCTACCGATCCATCAAATTGACCATTTTTTAGACGAACACATTATGCCACAAATGATATACCAAATTAAAGTGCAATCATAATGCTTTAAAATGATGCATAAATGACTGTCATAGCATGAAAACTGTCAATGTTATTCACAACCATATCGGAACCTCAAATTACCGCGTTTTTAAACCTGGGAAAATAATTCTATCGATCTATCCAATTGGCCATTTTCTAAAAATACATTATGCAATAAATTATATACCAAAACAAATGGCAACTATAATGCAATAAAAAGATGTATAAACGACTGTTATATCATGAAAACTATAAAAGTTATTTGCAACCATATCGGAGCCTTAAATTACCGCATTTTTAGACCTGGGAAAATAATTCTACCGATCTATCCAATTTTTGTAAAAATTCATTATGCCACAAATTATACACCAAAACAAAGTGCAACTGTAATGCTTTAAAATGATGCATAAATGACTGTCATAGCATGAAAACTGTCAAAGATATTCACAACCATATCGGAACCTCAAATTACCGCGTTTTTAAACCTGGGAAAATAATTCTACCGATCTATCCAATTGGCCATTTTCTAAAAATACATTATGCAATAAATTATATACCAAAACAAATGGCAATTTTAATGCATAAACGACTGTCCTAGCACGAAAACTGCCAAAGTTAATTGCAACCATATCGGAACCTCAGATTACTACGTTTATTAAACATAGAACAATAATTCTACCGATCTATCAAATTGACCAAAACAAAGTGCAACTGTAATGCTTTAAAATGATGCATAAATGACTGTCATAGCATGAAAACTGTCAAAGTTATTCACAACCATATCGGAACCTCAAATTACCGCGTTTTTAAACCTGGGAAAATAATTCTACCGATCTATCCAATTGGCCATTTTCTAAAAATACATTATGCAATAAATTATATACCAAAACAAATGGCAATTTTAATGCATAAACGACTGTCCTAGCACGAAAACTGCCAAAGTTAATTGCAACCATATCGGAACCTCAGATTACTGCGTTTATTAAACATAGAACAATAATTCTACCGATCTATCAAATTGACCAATTTGTAAAAACACACATTATGCTACAAATGATATACCATATTAAAGTGCAATCATAACGCTTTAAAATGATGCATAAATGACTGTCATAGCGTGAAAACTGTCAATGTTATTTGCAGCCATATCGGAACCTCAAATTACCGCGTTTTTAAAGCTGTGAAAATAATTCTACCGATCTATCCAATTGGCCATTTTCTAAAAATATATTATGCAATAAATTATAAACCAAAACAATTGGCAACTATAATGCAATAAAAAGATATATAAACGACTGCTATAACATGAAAACTATAAAAGATATTTGCAACCATATCGGAGCCTTAAATTGCCGCATTTCTAAACCTGTACCAATAAATATACCGACCTATCCAATTTTTGTAAAAATTCATTATGCCACAAATTATACACCAAAACAAAGTGCAAATGTAATGCTTTAAAATGATGCATAAACGATTGTCCTGGCATGAAAACTGTCAAAGTTATTTGCAACCATAAAGGAACCTCAAATCATAGCGTTTTTAAACATACCGATCTACCAAATTGACCAATTTGTAAAAACACACATTATGCAACAAATTATGTACCATATTTAAGTGCAATCATAATGCTTTAAAATGGTGCATAAATGACTGTCATAGCATGAAAACTGTCAATGTTATTTGCAACCATATCGGAACCTCAAACTACCGCGTTTTTAAAGCTGTGAAAATAATTCTACCGATCTATCCAATTGGCCATTTTCTAAAAATATATTATGGAATAAATTATATACCAAAGCAAATGGCAACTATAGTGCAATAAAAAGATATATAAACGACTGTTATAACATGAAAACTATAAAAGTTATTTGCAACCATATCGGAGCCTTAAATTACCGCATTTCTAAACCTGTACCAATAAATATAACGATCTATCCAATTTTTGTAAAAATTCATTATGCCACAAATTATACACCAAAATAAAGTGCAACTCTTATGCTTTAAAATGATGCCTAAACTATTGCCCTAGCATGAAAACTGTCAAAGTTATTTGCAACCATATCGGAACCTCAAATTACCGCGTTTTTAAACATAGAACAATAATTCTACCGATCCATCAAATTGACCATTTTTTAGACGAACACATTATGCTACAAATGATATACCAAATTAAAGTGCAATCATAATGCTCTAAAATGATGCATAATTGACTGTCATAGCATGAAAACAGTCAAAGTTATTCACAACCATATCGGAACCTCAAATTACCGCCTTTTTAAACCTGGGAAAATAATTCTACCGATCTATCCAATTGGCCATTTTCTAAAAATACATTATGCAATAAATTATATACCAAAACAAATGGCAATTTTAATGCTTTAAAATGGTGCATAAACGACTGTCCTAGCACGAAAACTACCAAAGTTAATTGCAACCATATCGGAACCTCAGATTACTGCGTTTATTAAACATAGAACAATAATTCTACCGATCTATCAAATTGACCAATTTGTAAAAACACACATTATGCTACAAATTATATACCATATTAAAGTGCAATCATAATGCTTTAAAATGATGCATAAATGACTGTCATAGCATGAAAACTGTCAATGTTATTTGCAACCATATCGAAACCTCAAATTATCGCGTTTTTAAACATAGAACAATAATTCTACCGATTCATCAAATTGACCATTTTTTAGACGAACATATTATGCCACAAATAATATACCAAATTTAAGTGCAATCATAATGCTTTAAAATGATACATAAATGACTGTCATAGCATGAAAACTGTCAAAGTTATTTACAACCATATCGGAACCTCAAATTACCGCGTTTTTAAACCTGGGAAAGTAATTCTACCGATCTATCCAATTGGCCATTTTCTAAAAATACATTATGCAATAAATTATATACCAAAACAAATGGCAATTTTAATGCATAAACGACTGTCCTAGCACGAAAACTGCCAAAGTTAATTGCAACCATATCGGAAACTCAGATTACTGCGTTTATTAAACATAGAACAATAATTCTACCGATCTATCAAATTGACCAATTTGTAAAAACACACATTATGCTACAAATGATATACCATATTAAAGTGCAATCATAACGCTTTAAAATGATGCATAAATGACTGTCATAGCGTGAAAACTGTCAATGTTATTTGCAGCCATATCGGAACCTCAAATTACCGCCTTTTTAAAGCTGTGAAAATAATTCTACCGATCTATCCAATTGGCCATTTTCTAAAAATATATTATGCAATAAATTATATACCAAAACAAATGGCAACTATAATGCAATAAAAAGATATATAAACGACTGCTATAACATGAAAACTATAAAAGATATTTGCAACCATATCGGAGCCTTAAATTTCCGCATTTCTAAACCTGTACCAATAAATATACCGACCTATCCAATTTTTGTAAAAATTCATTATGCCACAAATTATACACCAAAACAAAGTGCAAATGTAATGCTTTAAAATGATGCATAAACGATTGTCCTGGCATGAAAACTGTCAAAGTTATTTGCAACCATAAAGGAACCTCAAATCATAGCGTTTTAAAACATACCGATCTACCAAATTGACCAATTTGTAAAAACACACATTATGCAACAAATTATGTACCATATTAAAGTGCAATCATAATGCTTTAAAATGGTGCATAAATGACTGTCATAGCATGAAAACTGTCAATGTTATTTGCAACCATATCGGAACCTCAAACTACCGCGTTTTTAAAGCTGTGAAAATAATTCTACCGATCTATCCAATTGGCCATTTTCTAAAAATATATTATGGAATAAATTATATACCAAAGCAAATGGCAACTATAGTGCAATAAAAAGATATATAAACGACTGTTATAACATGAAAACTATAAAAGTTATTTGCAAACATATCGGAGCCTTAAATTACCGCATTTTTGAACCTGTACCAATAAATATACCGATCTATCCAATTTTTGTAAAAATTCATTATGCCACAAATTATACACCAAAATAAAGTGCAACTCTTATGCTTATGCTTATGATGCCTAAACTATTGCCCTAGCATGAAAACTGTCAAAGTTATTTGCAACCATATCGGAACCTCAAATTACCGCGTTTTTAAACATAGAACAATAATTCTACCGATCCATCAAATTGACCATTTTTTAGACGAACACATTATGCTACAAATGATATACCAAATTAAAGTGCAATCATAATGCTCTAAAATGATGCATAATTGACTGTCATAGCATGAAAACAGTCAAAGTTATTCACAACCATATCGGAACCTCAAATTACAGCCTTTTTAAACCTGGGAAAATAATTTTCTAAAAATACATTATGCAATAAATTATATACCAAAACAAATGGCAATTTTAATGCTTTAAAATGGTGCATAAACGACTGTCCTAGCACGAAAACTACCAAAGTTAATTGCAACCATATCGGAACCTCAGATTACTGCGTTTATTAAACATAGAACAATAATTCTACCGATCTATCAAATTGACCAATTTGTAAAAACACACATTATGCTACAAATGATATACCATATTAAAGTGCAATCATAATGCTTTAAAATGATGCATAAATGACTGTCATAGCATGAAAACTGTCAATGTTATTTGCAACCATATCGGAACCTCAAATTATCGCGTTTTTAAACATAGAACAATAATTCTACCGATTCATCAAATTGACCATTTTTTAGACGAACACATTATGCCACAAATAATATACCAAATTAAAGTGCAATCATAATGCTTTAAAATGATGCACAAATGACTGTCATAGCATGAAAACTGTCAAAGTTATTCACAACCATATCGGAACCTCAAATTACCGCCTTTTTAAACCTGAGAAAATAATTCTATCGATCTATCCAATTGGCCATTTTCTAAAAATACATTATGCAATAAATTATATACCAAAACAAATGGCAACTATAATGCAATAAAAAGATGTATAAACGACTGTTATAACATGAAAACTATAAAAGTTATTTGCACCCATATCGGAGCCTTAAATTACCACATTTTTAAACCTGTACCAATAAATATACCGATCTATCCAATTTTTGTAAAAATTCATTATGCCACAAATTATACACCAAAACAAAGTGCAACTGTAATGCTTTAAAATGATGCATAAATGACTGTCATAGCATGCAAACTGTCAAAGTTATTCACAACCATATCGGAACCTCAAATTACCGCGTTTTTAAACCTGGGAAAATAATTCTACCGATCTATCCAATTGGCCATTGAATAAATATACCGATCTATCCAATTTTTGTAAAAATTCATTATGCCACAAATTATACACCAAAACAAAGTGCAACTGTAATGCTTTAAAATGATGCATAAATGACTGTCATAGCATGCAAACTGTCAAAGTTATTCACAACCATATCGGAACCTCAAATTACCGCGTTTTTAAACCTGGGAAAATAATTCTACCGATCTATCCAATTGGCCATTGAATTCGATTGAATCCTTAAAGGATTCATGCACTTAAATGTGCAGTCCGAAACCCATCAAGCGTCTGTTCCATATTGGGCGGCTTGATGGTCTGTTTGATCCCAGAGGGACGGCAGTTTTTGTGTCCTGGCAGTAGGTGAAAAATGCAAACCTCCCCCCCCCCCAAATGATGTATGAAGAAGAAAAATGCCCCTCGTATCCGGTTCGGGGCTTGACAATACCCGGAGACCCTATTCCCACAGCGGCGACACCGGGCTGTGGTGAATCGAATGTTACTGGCATCCGAGTTAGACAGGTGGTAGCACCGGGCCTGTCTAATTCGCAAGTTACTGGAGCAACAACAACAACAATAAAACCCGCAAGCAGCCGGCCCAAGCTGGCTGCTTGTAAACCAATCCCTCCCACCAAACCTTCAGTTGTGGGAAAGGTCCCAAGCGGTGAGGTACCTCTGCCCGTTGTGGCAAGTACCTCTGCAGCCGCGAGAGCAGCCCTAGCTGATCAAAAGTCAGCCTCTTCCCTGCCTTCGTGTGACAAAAATGTCTCCCATGTGCCACCTTGTGCAAAAGAGGAATCGTCGACCCCGATGTCGGGTTCCTCATCCGCACCTCCCCCTACGCTGGAAAAGTCGTCGAACTCGATGTCGGGCTCTTCCAGCGTACCAGCAGATTCCCAACGGCACAAAACCCCTTCCCGTAGGGCTTTTGCACATCAGCGCGCCGCCGAGCGCATTGTTGAGCGACATGGCGCCAAGCCTAACAATGTATTGTCCAAGGACGAGAAATCGTCTCTTGAATGGGCCAAAAGTATCCTGGCTAGACAACAGGACTCAAATCCTCCAGCCAAAGCAGAAGTGACGAAGTCTGCTGCTGAGGCGCCTAAACGGCAAAGATCAGAGGAAGAGTCCCCTTCGTTGTCAACCATCCAGCCGACGACTAAACGTCCAAAGAAGGCGCAAACTGTAGTCGTTAATAGGCCTTTCAGTGAGGTTGCCAAAAATCCACTGGTAAGGGCTATTATCGACAGGAGCAATAGTGACGGGGCCATCTCTCAAGATAAATGGGGGATCATCCGTCAACGAATGCTAGGGGTGTACTGGAAAATCCTTAAGGAAAATCCAGGACCCGCCCCCCAAAATGATGACGCTGGCTGGTTCCAGGGTCATATAAAACTGCTGGCTTGTTCGAATGAGCGCTCTGCGTTACTTCTCAAGCTAGCGATTGAGTCCCTTGGGGAAGTGTGGCCAGGTGCTATGTTGGACGTGGTCCCGGTATGTGAAATTCCTCGCAGACCGAGATCCATTGCCACCATCCCAACTGAGCCTCATGACCCGGCGGAGATTCTGGCGCTCCTTCAGAGCGGAAACCCTCATCTACCTACCCATGATTGGAAGGTGGTGAAGGTCTCCGAACCGATAGGAACGATCAGAAAGGCGATTGTGGTCCTTAATAAGGAGTCCGTGTCGCCACTGCGAGAGTGCGGAAGCAAAGTATACTATGGCTTTGATAGTATTACTCTCCGTACCTACCGCAGTGACGACAAACGCAACGCCGCTGCCGAAGGTTAAGCTAGAGGTTCCGCCCAAGAAGGACGATGATAACATCGACGATCCCGCTGTTTCAGAAGGCGGGGAGAACTCTCAATCGACCACAGGTCAATTGGGAGAACTCCTCGGCGATCTGAAAGTGGCGGAGGACGACGACACCCTTTCGGATACTGATCCGGAAGATGTCGACGTAACCGTCGTCTACGATCCTGACTTAGGAGATGGTGAAGGTATTGCAGATTAACCTTCACCACTCCAAAGCAGCATCTGCTGCCCTCCTCCTCCGTTTAGCTGAAAGAGGGGAGGAGCTAATCCTGGTCCAGGAACCGTGGACCCACCATGGTAAAGTTCGTGGACTCTCGTTTAGAGGCTATAAGCTTCTTCATGCTAACTGTTCAGGTAATATAAGATCCTGTATTCTGGCTAAGAGCCATTTAAACATCTTTAGCTGAAAGAGCTTGAGATCCAGTTAACGGCTAAATCAATGTCACTTCTACTTTCTATCGTCGGAGCAGTAGGAAGAATATCAGTCAAGGTCGCTTTATGTACCTCCCAGATCGTCTTTCTCCTATTGAGAAATGGTTTTATAATCTTTGCCTGAACCACTATTTCGAATTCTATATAGCAGTGATCAGAGAAGGAGCATTCTTTTGAGACCTTCCAACCCTGAACTAGGTCAACATGGTTTGCATTCACAACCGTTATATCCAGTACCTCCTTTCTATTTGCAACTATGAAAGTGGGTTCTGAACCTCTATTTACTACTACTAGGTTATTATCTAATAGAAAAGCGTTTATTAAACATAGAACAATAATTCTACCGATCTATCAAATTGACCAATTTGTAAAAACACACATTATGCAACAAATTATGTACCATATTAAAGTGCAATCACAATGTTTTAAAATGATGCATAAATGACTGTCATAGCATGAAAACTGTCAATGTTATTTGCAACCATATCGGAACCTCAAATTACCGCCTTTTTAAAGCTGTGAAAATAAATCTACCGATCTATCCAATTGGCCATTTTCTAAAAATACATTATGCAATAAATTATATACCAAAACAAATGGCAATTTTAATGCTTTAAAATGGTGCATAAATGACTGTCCTAGCACGAAAACTGCCAAAGTTAATTGCAACCATATCGGAACCTCAGATTACAGCGTTTATTAAACATAGAACAATAATTCCACCGATCTATCAAATTGACCAATTTGTAAAAACACACACACAAAGTTATTTGCAACCATATCGGAACCTCAAATTATCGCGTTTTTAAACATAGAACAATAATTCTACCGATCCATCAAATTGACCATTTTTTAGACGAACACATTATGCTACAAATGATATACCAAATTAAAGTGCAATCATAATGCTCTAAAATGATGCATAATTGACTGTCATAGCATGAAAACAGTCAAAGTTATTCACAACCATATCGGAACCTCAAATTACCGCCTTTTTAAACCTGGGAAAATAATTCTACCGATCTATCCAATTGGCCATTTTCTAAAAATACATTATGCAATAAATTATATACCAAAACAAATGGCAATTTTAATGCTTTAAAATGGTGCATAAACGACAGTCCTAGCACGAAAACTGCCAAAGTTAATTGCAACCATATCGGAACCTCAGATTACTGCGTTTATTAAACATAGAACAATAATTCTACCGATCTATCAAATTGACCAATTTGTAAAAACACACATTATGCTACAAATGATATACCATATTAAAGTGCAATCATAATGCTTTAAAATGATGCATAAATGACTGTCATAGCATGAAAACTGTCAACGTTATTTGCAACCATATCGGAACCTCAAATTATCGCGTTTTTAAACATAGAACAATAATTCTACCGATCCATCAAATTGACCATTTTTTAGACGAACACATTATGCCACAAATGATATACCAAATTAAAGTGCAATCATAATGCTTTAAAATGATGCATAAATGACTGTCATAGCATGAAAACTGTCAAAGTTATTCACAACCATATTGGAACCTCAAATTACCGCCTTTTTAAACCTGGGAAAATAATTCTATCGATCTATCCAATTGGCCATTTTCTAAAAATACATTATGCAATAAATTATATACCAAAACAAATGGCAACTATAATGCAATAAAAAGATGTATAAACGACTGTTATAACATGAAAACTATAAAAGTTATTTGCAACCATATCGGAGCCTTAAGTTACCGCATTTTTAAACCTGTACCAATAAATATACCGATCTATCCAATTTTTGTAAAAATTCATTATGCCACAAATTATACACCAAAACAAAGTGCAACTGTAATGCTTTAAAATGATGCATAAATGACTGTCATAGCATGAAAACTGTCAAAGTTATTCACAACCATATCGGAACCTCAAATTACCGCGTTTTTAAACCTGGGAAAATAATTCTACCGATCTATCCAATTGGCCATTTTCTAAAAATACATTATGCAATAAATTATATACCAAAACAAATGGCAGTTTTAATGCATAAACGACTGTCCTAGCACGAAAACTGCCAAAGTTAATTGCAACCATATCGGAACCTCAGATTACTGCGTTTATTAAACATAGAACAATAATTCTACCGATCTATCAAATTGACCAATTTGTAAAAACACACATTATGCTACAAATGATATACCATATTAAAGTGCAATCATAATGCTTTAAAATGATGCATAAATGACTGTCATAGCGTGAAAACTGTCAATGTTACTTGCAGCCATATCGGAACCTCAAATTACCGCGTTTTTAAAGCTGTGAAAATAATTCTACCGATCTATCCAATTGGCCATTTTCTAAAAATATATTATGCAATAAATTATATACCAAAACAAATGGCAACTATAATGCAATAAAAAGATATATAAACGACTGCTATAACATGAAAACTATAAAAGATATTTGCAACCATATCGGAGCCTTAAATTACCGCATTTCTAAACCTGTACCAATAAATATACCGATCTATCCAATTTTTGTAAAAAATCATTATGCCACAAATTATACACCAAAACAAAGTGCAAATGTAATGCTTTAAAATGATGCATAAACGATTGTCCTGGCATGAAAACTGTTAAAGTTATTTGCAACCATAACGGAACCTCAAATCATAGCGTTTTTAAACATAGAACAACAATTCTACCGATCCATCAAATTTACAATTTCTTAGAAGAACACATTTTGCCACAAGTGATATACCAAGTTAAAGTACAATCGTAATGCATTAAAATGATGCATAAATGATTGTCATAGCATGAAAACTGTCAAAGTTATTCGCAACCATATCGGAACCTCAAATTACATCCTTTTTAAACCTGGGAGAATAATTCTATCGATCTATCCAATTGGCCATTTTCTAAAAATATATTATGCAATAAATTATATACCAAAACAAATGGCAATTTTAATGCTTTAAAATGGTGCATAAATGACTGTCCTAGCACGAAAACTGCCAAAGTTAATTGCAACCATATCGGAAGCTCAAATTACCGCGTTTTTAAACATAGTACAATAATTCTACCGATCCATCAAATTGACCATTTTTTAGACGAACACATTATGCTACAAATGATATACCAAATTAAAGTACAATCATAATGCTTTAAAATGATGCATAAATGACTGTCATAGCATGAAAACTGTCACAACCATATCGGAACCTCAAATTACCGCCTTTTTAAACCTGTGAAAATAATTCTACCGATCTATCCAATTGGCCATTTTCTAAAAATACATTATGCAATATATTATATACCAAAACAAATGGCAATTTTAATGCATAAACGACTGTCCTAGCACGAAAACTGCCAAAGTTAATTGCAACCATATCGGAACCTCAGATTACTGCTTTTATTAAACATAGAACAATAATTCTACCGATCTATCAAATTGACCAATTTGTAAAAACACACATTATGCTACAAATGATATACCATATTAAAGTGCAATCATAATGCTTTAAAATGATGCATAAATGACTGTCATAGCATGAAAACTGTCAATGTTATTTGCAACCATATCGGAACCTCAAATTACCGCGTTTTTAAACATAGAACAATAATTCTACCGATCCATCAAATTTACCATTTTTTAGACGAACACATTATGCCACAAATGATATACCAAATTAAAGTGCAATCATAATGCTTTAAAATGATGTATAAATGACTGTCATAGCATGAAAACTGTCAATGTTATTCACAACCATATCGGAACCTCAAATTACCGCCTTTTTAAACCTGGGAAAATAATTCTATCGATCTATCCAATTGGCCATTTTCTAAAAATACATTATGCAATAAATTATATACCAAAACAAATGGCAACTATAATGCAATAAAAAGATGTATAAACGACTGTTATAACATGAAAACTATAAAAGTTATTTGCAACCATATCGGAGCCTTAAGTTACCGCATTTTTAAACCTGTACCAATAAATATACCGATCTATCCAATTTTTGTAAAAATTCATTATGCCACAAATTATACACCAAAACAAAGTGCAACTGTAATGCTTTAAAATGATGCATAAATGACTGTCATAGCATGAAAACTGTCAAAGTTATTCACAACCATATCGGAACCTCAAATTACCGCGTTTTTAAACCTGGGAAAATAATTCTACCGATCTATCCAATTGGCCATTTTCTAAAAATACATTATGCAATAAATTATATACCAAAACAAATGGCAGTTTTAATGCATAAACGACTGTCCTAGCACGAAAACTGCCAAAGTTAATTGCAACCATATCGGAACCTCAGATTACTGCGTTTATTAAACATAGAACAATAATTCTACCGATCTATCAAATTGACCAATTTGTAAAAACACACATTATGCTACAAATGATATACCATATTAAAGTGCAATCATAATGCTTTAAAATGATGCATAAATGACTGTCATAGCGTGAAAACTGTCAATGTTACTTGCAGCCATATCGGAACCTCAAATTACCGCGTTTTTAAAGCTGTGAAAATAATTCTACCGATCTATCCAATTGGCCATTTTCTAAAAATATATTATGCAATAAATTATATACCAAAACAAATGGCAACTATAATGCAATAAAAAGATATATAAACGACTGCTATAACATGAAAACTATAAAAGATATTTGCAACCATATCGGAGCCTTAAATTACCGCATTTCTAAACCTGTACCAATAAATATACCGATCTATCCAATTTTTGTAAAAAATCATTATGCCACAAATTATACACCAAATAATGCTTTAAAATGATGCATAAACGATTGTCCTGGCATGAAAACTGTCAAAGTTATTTGCAACCATAACGGAACCTCAAATTACCGCGTTTTTAAAGCTGTGAAAATAATTCTACCGATCTATCCAATTGGCCATTTTCTAAAAATATATTATGCAATAAATTATATACCAAAACAAATGGCAACTATAATGCAATAAAAAGATATATAAACGACTGCTATAACATGAAAACTATAAAAGATATTTGCAACCATATCGGAGCCTTAAATTACCGCATTTCTAAACCTGTACCAATAAATATACCGATCTATCCAATTTTTGTAAAAAATCATTATGCCACAAATTATACACCAAAACAAAGTGCAAATGTAATGCTTTAAAATGATGCATAAACGATTGTCCTGGCATGAAAACTGTTAAAGTTATTTGCAACCATAACGGAACCTCAAATCATAGCGTTTTTAAACATAGAACAACAATTCTACCGATCCATCAAATTTACAATTTCTTAGAAGAACACATTTTGCCACAAGTGATATACCAAGTTAAAGTACAATCGTAATGCATTAAAATGATGCATAAATGATTGTCATAGCATGAAAACTGTCAAAGTTATTCGCAACCATATCGGAACCTCAAATTACATCCTTTTTAAACCTGGGAGAATAATTCTATCGATCTATCCAATTGGCCATTTTCTAAAAATATATTATGCAATAAATTATATACCAAAACAAATGGCAATTTTAATGCTTTAAAATGGTGCATAAATGACTGTCCTAGCACGAAAACTGCCAAAGTTAATTGCAACCATATCGGAAGCTCAAATTACCGCGTTTTTAAACATAGTACAATAATTCTACCGATCCATCAAATTGACCATTTTTTAGACGAACACATTATGCTACAAATGATATACCAAATTAAAGTACAATCATAATGCTTTAAAATGATGCATAAATGACTGTCATAGCATGAAAACTGTCACAACCATATCGGAACCTCAAATTACCGCCTTTTTAAACCTGTGAAAATAATTCTACCGATCTATCCAATTGGCCATTTTCTAAAAATACATTATGCAATATATTATATACCAAAACAAATGGCAATTTTAATGCATAAACGACTGTCCTAGCACGAAAACTGCCAAAGTTAATTGCAACCATATCGGAACCTCAGATTACTGCTTTTATTAAACATAGAACAATAATTCTACCGATCTATCAAATTGACCAATTTGTAAAAACACACATTATGCTACAAATGATATACCATATTAAAGTGCAATCATAATGCTTTAAAATGATGCATAAATGACTGTCATAGCATGAAAACTGTCAATGTTATTTGCAACCATATCGGAACCTCAAATTACCGCGTTTTTAAACATAGAACAATAATTCTACCGATCCATCAAATTTACCATTTTTTAGACGAACATATTATGCCACAAATGATATACCAAATTAAAGTGCAATCATAATGCTTTAAAATGATGTATAAATGACTGTCATAGCATGAAAACTGTCAATGTTATTCACAACCATATCGGAACCTCAAATTACCGCCTTTTTAAACCTGGGAAAATAATTCTATCGATCTATCCAATTGGCCATTTTCTAAAAATACATTATGCAATAAATTATATACCAAAACAATGGCAACTATAATGCAATAAAAAGATGTATAAACGACTGTTATAACATGAAAACTATAAAATTTATTTGCAACCATATCGGAGCCAAAATTACCGCATTTTTAAACCTGTACCAATAAATATACCGATCTATCCAATTTTTGTAAAAATTCATTATGCCACAAATTATACACCAAAACAAAGTGCAACTGTAATGCTTTAAAATGATGCATAAATGACTGTCATAGCATGAATACTGTCAAAGTTATTCACAACCATATCGGAACCTCAAATTATCGCGTTTTTAAACCTAGGAAAATAATTCTACCGATTTATCTAATTGGCCATTTTCTAAAAATACATTATGCAGTAAATTATATACCAAAACAAATGGCAATTTTAATGCTTTAAAATGGTGCATAAACGACTGTCCTAGCACGAAAACTGCCAAAGTTAATTGCAACTATATCGGAACTTCAGATTACAGCGTTTATTAAACATAGAACAATAATTCTACCGATCTCCCAAATTGACCAATTAGTAAAAACACACATTATGCTACAAATTATATACCATATTAAAGTGCAATCACAATGCTTTAAAATGATGCATAAATGACTGTCATAGCATGAAAACTGTCAATGTTATTTGCAACCATATCGGAACCTCAAATTACCGCCTTTTTAATGCTGTGAAAATAATTCTACCGATTTATCCAATTGGCCATTTTCTAAAAATATATTATGGAATAAATTATATACCAAAGCAAATGGCAACTATAATGCAATAAAAAGATATATAAACGACTGTTATAACATGAAAACTATAAAAGATATTTGCAACCATATCGGAGCCTTAAATTACCGCATTTCTAAACCTGTACCAATAAATATACCGATCTATCCAATTTTTGTTAAAATTCATTATGCCACAAATTACACACCGAAACAAAGTGCAACTGTAATGCTTTAAAATGATGCATAAACGATTGTCCTGGCATGAAAACTGTCAAAGTTATTTGAAACCATATCGGAACCTCAAATCATAGCGTTTTTAAACATAGAACAACAGTTCTACCGATCCATCGAATTTAAAATTTTTTAGAAGAACACATTTTGCCACGAATGATATACCAAGTTAAAGTACAATCGTAATGCATTAAAGTGATGCATAAATTATTGTCATAGCATGAAAACTGTCAAAGTTATTCGCAACCATATCGGAACCTCAAATTACCGCCTTTTTAAACCTGGGAAAATAATTCTACCGATCTATCCAATTGGCCATTTTCTAAAAATACATTATGCAATAAATTATATACCAAAACAAATGGCAATTTTAATGCTTTAAAATGGTGCATAAATGACTGTCCTAGCACGAAAACTGCCAAAGTTAATTGCAACCATATCGGAACCTCAGATTACAGCGTTTATTAAACATAGAACAATAATTCTACCGATCTATCAAATTGACCAATTTGTAAAAACACACATTATGCAACAAATTATGTACCATATTAAAGTGCAATCATAATGCTTTAAAATGGTGCATAAATGACTGTCATAGTATGAAAACTGTCAATGTTATTTGCAACCATATCGGAACCTCAAACTACCGCGTTTTTAAAGCTGTGAAAATAATTCTACCAATCTATCCAATTTAGCCATTTTCTAAAAATATATTCTGGAATAAATTATGTACTTAAGCAAATGGCAACTATAGTGCAATAAAAAGATATATAAACGACTGTTATAACATGAAAACTATAAAAGTTATTTGCAACCATATCGGAGCCTTAAATTACCGCATTTTTGAACCTGTACCAATAAATATACCGATCTATCCAATTTTTGTAAAAATTCATTATGCCACAAATTAAACACCAAAATAAAGTGCAACTCTTATGCTTTAAAATGATGCCTAAACTATTGCCCTAGCATGAAAACTGTCAAAGTTATTTGCAACCATATCGGAACCTCAAATTACCGCGTTTTTAAACATAGAACAATAATTCTACCGATCCATCAAATTGACCATTTTTTAGACGAACACATTATGCTACAAATGATATACCAGATTAAAGTGCAATCATAATGCTCTAAAATGATGCATAATTGACTGTCATAGCATGAAAACAGTCAAAGTTATTCACAACCATATCGGAACCTCAAATTACCGCCTTTTTAAACCTGGGAAAATAATTCTACCGATCTATCCAATTGGCCATTTTCTAAAAATACATTATGCAATAAATTATATACCAAAACAAATGGCAATTTTAATGCTTTAAAATGGTGCATAAACGACTGTCCTAGCACGAAAACTGCCAAAGTTAATTGCAACCGTATCGGAACCTCAGATTACTGCGTTTATTAAACATAGAACAATAATTCTACCGATCTATCAAATTGACCAATTTGTAAAAACACACATTATGCTACAAATGATATACCATATTAAAGTGCAATCATAATGCTTTAAAATGATGCATAAATGACTGTCATAGCATGAAAACTGTCAATGTTATTTGCAACCATATCGGAACCTCAAATTATCGCGTTTTTAAACATAAAACAATAATTCTACCGATCCATCAAATTGACCATTTTTTAGACGAACACATTATGCCACAAATGATATACCAAATTAAAGTGCAATCATAATGCTTTAAAATGATGTATAAATGACTGTCATAGCATGAAAACTGTCAAAGTTATTCACAACCATATCGGAACCTCAAATTACCGCCTTTTTAAACCTGGGAAAATAATTCTATAGATCTATCCAATTGGCCATTTTCTAAAAATACATTATGCAATAAATTATATACCAAAACAAATGGCAATTTTAATGCATAAACGACTGTCCTAGCACGAAAACTGCCAAAGTTAATTGCAACCATATCGGAACCTCAAATTATCGCGTTTTTAAACATAAAACAATAATTCTACCGATCCATCAAATTGACCATTTTTTAGACGAACACATTATGCCACAAATGATATACCAAATTAAAGTGCAATCATAATGCTTTAAAATGATGCATAAATGACTGTCATAGCATGAAAACTGTCAATGTTATTTGCAACCATATCGGAGCCTTAAATTACCGCATTTTTAAACCTGTACCAATAAATATACCGATCTATCCAATTTTTGTAAAAATTCATTATGCCACAAATTATACACCAAAACAAAGTGCAACTGTAATGCTTTAAAATGATGCATAAATGACTGTCATAACATGAAAACTGTCAAAGTTATTCACAGCCATATCGGAACCTCAAATTACCGCGTTTTTAAACCTGGGAAAATAATTCTACCGATCTATCCAATTGGCCATTTTCTAAAAATACATTATGCAATAAATTATATACCAAAACAAATGGCAATTTTAATGCATAAACGACTGTCCTAGCACGAAAACTGCCAAAGTTAATTGCAACCATATCGGAACCTCAGATTACTGCGTTTATTAAACATAGAACAATAATTCTACCGATCTATCAAATTGACCAATTTGTAAAAACACACATTATGCTACAAATGATATACCATATTAAAGTGCAATCATAATGCTTTAAAATGATGCATAAATGACTGTCATAGCGTGAAAACTGTCAATGTTATTTGCAGCCATATCGGAACCTCAAATTACCGCGTTTTTAAACATAGAACAATAATTCTACCGATCCATCAAATTTACCATTTTTTAGACGAACACATTATGCCACAAATGATATACCAAATTAAAGTGCAATCATAATGCTTTAAAATGATGTATAAATGACTGTCATAGCATGAAAACTGTCAAAGTTATTCACAACCATATCGGAACCTCAAATTACCGCCTTTTTAAACCTGGGAAAATAATTCTATAGATCTATCCAATTGGCCATTTTCTAAAAATACATTATGCAATAAATTATATACCAAAACAATGGCAACTATAATGCAATAAAAAGATGTATAAACGACTGTTATAACATGAAAACTATAAAATTTATTTGCAACCATATCGGAGCCTTAAATTACCGTATTTTTAAACCTGTACCAATAAATATACCGATCTATCCAATTTTTGTAAAAATTCATTATGCCACAAATGATATACCAAATTAAAGTGCAATCATAATGCTTTAAAATGATGTATAAATGACTATCGTAGCATGAAAACTGTCAAAGTTATTCACAACCATATCGGAACCTCAAATTACCGCCTTTTTAAACCTGGGAAAATAATTCTATAGATCTATCCAATTGGCCATTTTCTAAAAATACATTATGCAATAAATTATATACCAAAACAATGGCAACTATAATGCAATAAAAAGATGTATAAACGACTGTTATAACATGAAAATTATAAAATTTATTTGCAACCATATCGGAGCCTTAAATTACCGCATTTTTAAACCTGTACCAATAAATATACCGATCTATCCAATTTTTGTAAAAATTCATTATGCCACAAATTATACACCAAAACAAAGTGCAACTGTAATGCTTTAAAATGATGCATAAATGACTGTCATAGCATGAATACTGTCAAAGTTATTCACAACAATATCGGAACCTCAAATTATCGCGTTTTTAAACCTGGTAAAATAATTCTACCGATTTATCTAATTGGCCATTTTCTAAAAATACATTATGCAATAAATTATATACCAAAACAAATGGCAATTTTAATGATTTAAAATGGTGCATAAACGACTGTCCTAGCACGAAAAATGCCAAAGTTAATTGCAACTATATCGGAACCTCAGATTACAGCGTTTATTAAACATAGAACAATAATTCTACCGATCTCCCAAATTGACCAATTAGTAAAAACACACATTATGCTACAAATTATATACCATATTAAAGTGCAATCACAATGCTTTAAAATCATGCACAAATGACTGTCGTAGCATGAAAACTGTCAATGTTATTTGCAACCATATCGGAACCTCAAATTACCGCCTTTTTAATGCTGTGAAAATAATTCTACCGATTCATCCAATTGGCCATTTTCTAAAAATATATTATGGAATAAATTATATACCAAAGCAAATGGCAACTATAATGCAATATAAGATATATAAACGACTGTTATAACATGAAAACTATAAAAGATATTTGCAACCATATCGGAGCCTTAAATTACCGCATTTCTAAACCTGTACCAATAAATATACCGATCTATCCATTTTTTGTAAAAATTCATTATGTCACAAATTATACACCGAAACAAAGTGCAACTGTAATGCTTTAAAATGATGCATAAACGATTGTCCTGGCATGAAAACTGTCAAAGTTATTTGAAACCATATCGGAACCTCAAATCATAGCGTTTTTAAATATAGAACAACAGTTCTACCGATCCATCGAATTTACAATTTTTTAGAAGAACACATTTTGCCACAAATGATATACCAAGTTAAAGTACAATCGTAATGCATTAAAGTGATGCATAAATTATTGTCATAGCATGAAAACTGTCAAAGTTATTCGCAACCATATCGGAACCTCAAATTACCGCCTTTTTAAACCTGGGAAAATAATTCTACCGATCTATCCAATTGGCCATTTTCTAAAAATACATTATGCAATAAATTATATACCAAAACAAATGGCAATTTTAATGCTTTAAAATGGTGCATAAAAGACTGTCCTAGCACGAAAACTGCCAAAGTTAATTGCAACCATATCGGAACCTCAGATTACAGCGTTTATTAAACATAGAACAATAATTCTACCGATCTATCAAATTGACCAATTTGTAAAAACACACATTATGCAACAAATTATGTACCATATTAAAGTGCAATCATAATGCTTTAAAATGGTGCATAAATGACTGTCATAGCATGAAAACTGTCAATGTTATTTGCAACCATATCGGAACCTCAAACTACCGCGTTTTTAAGGCTGTGAAAATAATTCTACCGATCTATCCAATTGGCCATTTTCTAAAAATATATTCTGGAATAAATTATATACCAAAGCAAATGGCAACTATAGTGCAATAAAAAGATATATAAACGACTGTTATAACATGAAAACTATAAAAGTTATTTGCAACCATATCGGAGCCTTAAATTACCGCATTTTTGAACCTGTACCAATAAATATACCGATCTATCCAATTTTTGTAAAAATTCATTATGCCACAAATTATACACCAAAATAAAGTGCAACACTTATGCTTTAAAATGATGCCTAAACTATTGCCCTAGCATGAAAACTGTCAAAGTTATTTGCAACCATATCGGAACCTCAAATTACCGCGTTTTTAAACATAGAACAATAATTCTACCGATCCATCAAATTGACCGTTTTTTAGACGAACACATTATGCTACAAATGATATACCAGATTAAAGTGCAATCATAATGCTCTAAAATGTTGCATAATTGACTGTCATAGCACGAAAACAGTCAAAGTTATTCACAACCATATCGGAACCTCAAATTACCGCCTTTTTAAACCTCGGAAAATAATTCTACCGATCTATCCAATTGGCCATTTTCTAAAAATACATTATGCAATAAATTATATACCAAAACAAATGGCAATTTTAATGCATAAACGAGTGTCCTAGCACGAAAACTGCCAAAGTTAATTGCAACCGTATCGGAACCTCAGATTACTGCGTTTATTAAACATAGAACAATAATTCTACCGAAATTATCAAATTGACCAATTTGTAAAAACACACATTATGCTACAAATGATATACCATATTAAAGTGCAATCATAATGCTTTAAAATGATGCATAAATGACTGTCATAGCATGAAAACTGTCAATGTTATTTGCAACCATATCGGAACCTGAAATTATCGCGTTTTTAAACATAGAACAATAATTCTACCGATCCATCAAATTGACCATTTTTTAGACGAACACATTATGCCACAAATGATATACCAAATTAAAGTGCAATCATAATGCTTTAAAATGATGCATAAATGACTGTCATAGCTTGAAAACTGTCAAAGTTACTCACAACCATATCGGAACCTCAAATTACCGCCTTTTTAAACCTGGGAAAATAATTCTATCGATCTATCCAATTGGCCATTTTCTAAAAATACATTATGCAATAAATTATATACCAAAACAAATGGCAACTATAATGCAATAAAAAGATGTATAAACGACTGTTATAACATGAAAACTATAAAAGTTATTTGCAACCATATCGGAGCCTTAAATTACCGCATTTTTAAACCTGTACCAATGAATATACCGATCTATCCAATTTTTGTAAAAATTCATTATGCCACAAATTATACACCAAAACAAAGTGCAACTGTAATGCTTTAAAATGATGCATAAATGACTGTCATAGCATGAAAACTGTCAAAGTTATTCACAGCCATATCGGAACCTCAAATTACCGCGTTTTTAAACCTGGGAAAATAATTCTACCGATCTATCCAATTGGCCATTTTCTAAAAATACATTATGCAATAAATTATATACCAAAACAAATGGCAATTTTAATGCATAAACGACTGTCCTAGCACGAAAACTGCCAAAGTTAATTGCAACCATATCGGAACCTCAGATTACTGCGTTTATTAAACATAGAACAATAATTCTACCGATCTATCAAATTGACCAATTTGTAAAAACACACATTATGCTACAAATGATATACCATATTAAAGTGCAATCATAATGCTTTAAAATGATGCATAAATGACTGTCATAGCGTGAAAACTGTCAATGTTATTTGCAGCCATATCGGAACCTCAAATTACCGCGTTTTTAAAGCTGTGAAAATAATTCTACCGATCTATCCAATTGGCCATTTTCTAAAAATATATTATGCAATAAATTATATACCAAAACAAATGGCAACTATAATGCAATAAAAAGATATATAAACGACTGCTATAACATGAAAACTATAAAAGATATTTGCAACCTCAAATTATCGCGTTTTTAAACCTGGGAAAATAATTCTACCGATTTATCTAATTGGCCATTTTCTAAAAATACATTATGCAATAAATTATATACCAAAACAAATGGCAATTTTAATGATTTAAAATGGTGCATAAACGACTGTCCTAGCACGAAAAATGCCAAAGTTAATTGCAACTATATCGGAACCTCAGATTACAGCGTTTATTAAACATAGAACAATAATTCTACCGATCTCCCAAATTGACCAATTAGTAAAAACACACATTATGCTACAAATTATATACCATATTAAAGTGCAATCACAATGCTTTAAAATCATGCACAAATGACTGTCGTAGCATGAAAACTGTCAATGTTATTTGCAACCATATCGGAACCTCAAATTACCGCCTTTTTAATGCTGTGAAAATAATTCTACCGATTCATCCAATTGGCCATTTTCTAAAAATATATTATGGAATAAATTATATACCAAAGCAAATGGCAACTATAATGCAATATAAGATATATAAACGACTGTTATAACATGAAAACTATAAAAGATATTTGCAACCATATCGGAGCCTTAAATTACCGCATTTCTAAACCTGTACCAATAAATATACCGATCTATCCATTTTTTGTAAAAATTCATTATGCCACAAATTATACACCGAAACAAAGTGCAACTGTAATGCTTTAAAATGATGCATAAACGATTGTCCTGGCATGAAAACTGTCAAAGTTATTTGAAACCATATCGGAACCTCAAATCATAGCGTTTTTAAACATAGAACAACAGTTCTACCGATCCATCGAATTTACAATTTTTTAGAAGAACACATTTTGCCACAAATGATATACCAAGTTAAAGTACAATCGTAATGCATTAAAGTGATGCATAAATTATTGTCATAGCATGAAAACTGTCAAAGTTATTCGCAACCATATCGGAACCTCAAATTACCGCCTTTTTAAACCTGGGAAAATAATTCTACCGATCTATCCAATTGGCCATTTTCTAAAAATACATTATGCAATAAATTATATACCAAAACAAATGGCAATTTTAATGCTTTAAAATGGTGCATAAATGACTGTCCTAGCACGAAAACTGCCAAAGTTAATTGCAACCATATCGGAACCTCAGATTACAGCGTTTATTAAACATAGAACAATAATTCTACCGATCTATCAAATTGACCAATTTGTAAAAACACACATTATGCAACAAATTATGTACCATATTAAAGTGCAATCATAATGCTTTAAAATGGTGCATAAATGACTGTCATAGCATGAAAACTGTCAATGTTATTTGCAACCATATCGGAACCTCAAACTACCGCGTTTTTAAGGCTGTGAAAATAATTCTACCGATCTATCCAATTGGCCATTTTCTAAAAATATATTCTGGAATAAATTATATACCAAAGCAAATGGCAACTATAGTGCAATAAAAAGATATATAAACGACTGTTATAACATGAAAACTATAAAAGTTATTTGCAACCATATCGGAGCCTTAAATTACCGCATTTTTGAACCTGTACCAATAAATATACCGATCTATCCAATTTTTGTAAAAATTCATTATGCCACAAATTATACACCAAAATAAAGTGCAACACTTATGCTTTAAAATGATGCCTAAACTATTGCCCTAGCATGAAAACTGTCAAAGTTATTTGCAACCATATCGGAACCTCAAATTACCGCGTTTTTAAACATAGAACAATAATTCTACCGATCCATCAAATTGACCGTTTTTTAGACGAACACATTATGCTACAAATGATATACCAGATTAAAGTGCAATCATAATGCTCTAAAATGTTGCATAATTGACTGTCATAGCACGAAAACAGTCAAAGTTATTCACAACCATATCGGAACCTCAAATTACCGCCTTTTTAAACCTCGGAAAATAATTCTACCGATCTATCCAATTGGCCATTTTCTAAAAATACATTATGCAATAAATTATATACCAAAACAAATGGCAATTTTAATGCTTTAAAATGGTGCATAAACGAGTGTCCTAGCACGAAAACTGCCAAAGTTAATTGCAACCGTATCGGAACCTCAGATTACTGCGTTTATTAAACATAGAACAATAATTCTACCGAAATTATCAAATTGACCAATTTGTAAAAACACACATTATGCTACAAATGATATACCATATTAAAGTGCAATCATAATGCTTTAAAATGATGCATAAATGACTGTCATAGCATGAAAACTGTCAATGTTATTTGCAACCATATCGGAACCTGAAATTATCGCGTTTTTAAACATAGAACAATAATTCTACCGATCCATCAAATTGACCATTTTTTAGACGAACACATTATGCCACAAATGATATACCAAATTAAAGTGCAATCATAATGCTTTAAAATGATGCATAAATGACTGTCATAGCTTGAAAACTGTCAAAGTTACTCACAACCATATCGGAACCTCAAATTACCGCCTTTTTAAACCTGGGAAAATAATTCTATCGATCTATCCAATTGGCCATTTTCTAAAAATACATTATGCAATAAATTATATACCAAAACAAATGGCAACTATAATGCAATAAAAAGATGTATAAACGACTGTTATAACATGAAAACTATAAAAGTTATTTGCAACCATATCGGAGCCTTAAATTACCGCATTTTTAAACCTGTACCAATGAATATACCGATCTATCCAATTTTTGTAAAAATTCATTATGCCACAAATTATACACCAAAACAAAGTGCAACTGTAATGCTTTAAAATGATGCATAAATGACTGTCATAGCATGAAAACTGTCAAAGTTATTCACAGCCATATCGGAACCTCAAATTACCGCGTTTTTAAACCTGGGAAAATAATTCTACCGATCTATCCAATTGGCCATTTTCTAAAAATACATTATGCAATAAATTATATACCAAAACAAATGGCAATTTTAATGCATAAACGACTGTCCTAGCACGAAAACTGCCAAAGTTAATTGCAACCATATCGGAACCTCAGATTACTGCGTTTATTAAACATAGAACAATAATTCTACCGATCTATCAAATTGACCAATTTGTAAAAACACACATTATGCTACAAATGATATACCATATTAAAGTGCAATCATAATGCTTTAAAATGATGCATAAATGACTGTCATAGCGTGAAAACTGTCAATGTTATTTGCAGCCATATCGGAACCTCAAATTACCGCGTTTTTAAAGCTGTGAAAATAATTCTACCGATCTATCCAATTGGCCATTTTCTAAAAATATATTATGCAATAAATTATATACCAAAACAAATGGCAACTATAATGCAATAAAAAGATATATAAACGACTGCTATAACATGAAAACTATAAAAGATATTTGCAACCTCAAATTATCGCGTTTTTAAACCTGGGAAAATAATTCTACCGATTTATCTAATTGGCCATTTTCTAAAAATACATTATGCAATAAATTATATACCAAAACAAATGGCAATTTTAATGATTTAAAATGGTGCATAAACGACTGTCCTAGCACGAAAAATGCCAAAGTTAATTGCAACTATATCGGAACCTCAGATTACAGCGTTTATTAAACATAGAACAATAATTCTACCGATCTCCCAAATTGACCAATTAGTAAAAACACACATTATGCTACAAATTATATACCATATTAAAGTGCAATCACAATGCTTTAAAATCATGCACAAATGACTGTCGTAGCATGAAAACTGTCAATGTTATTTGCAACCATATCGGAACCTCAAATTACCGCCTTTTTAATGCTGTGAAAATAATTCTACCGATTCATCCAATTGGCCATTTTCTAAAAATATATTATGGAATAAATTATATACCAAAGCAAATGGCAACTATAATGCAATATAAGATATATAAACGACTGTTATAACATGAAAACTATAAAAGATATTTGCAACCATATCGGAGCCTTAAATTACCGCATTTCTAAACCTGTACCAATAAATATACCGATCTATCCATTTTTTGTAAAAATTCATTATGCCACAAATTATACACCGAAACAAAGTGCAACTGTAATGCTTTAAAATGATGCATAAACGATTGTCCTGGCATGAAAACTGTCAAAGTTATTTGAAACCATATCGGAACCTCAAATCATAGCGTTTTTAAACATAGAACAACAGTTCTACCGATCCATCGAATTTACAATTTTTTAGAAGAACACATTTTGCCACAAATGATATACCAAGTTAAAGTACAATCGTAATGCATTAAAGTGATGCATAAATTATTGTCATAGCATGAAAACTGTCAAAGTTATTCGCAACCATATCGGAACCTCAAATTACCGCCTTTTTAAACCTGGGAAAATAATTCTACCGATCTATCCAATTGGCCATTTTCTAAAAATACATTATGCAATAAATTATATACCAAAACAAATGGCAATTTTAATGCTTTAAAATGGTGCATAAATGACTGTCCTAGCACGAAAACTGCCAAAGTTAATTGCAACCATATCGGAACCTCAGATTACAGCGTTTATTAAACATAGAACAATAATTCTACCGATCTATCAAATTGACCAATTTGTAAAAACACACATTATGCAACAAATTATGTACCATATTAAAGTGCAATCATAATGCTTTAAAATGGTGCATAAATGACTGTCATAGCATGAAAACTGTCAATGTTATTTGCAACCATATCGGAACCTCAAACTACCGCGTTTTTAAGGCTGTGAAAATAATTCTACCGATCTATCCAATTGGCCATTTTCTAAAAATATATTCTGGAATAAATTATATACCAAAGCAAATGGCAACTATAGTGCAATAAAAAGATATATAAACGACTGTTATAACATGAAAACTATAAAAGTTATTTGCAACCATATCGGAGCCTTAAATTACCGCATTTTTGAACCTGTACCAATAAATATACCGATCTATCCAATTTTGTAAAAATTCATTATGCCACAAATTATACACCAAAATAAAGTGCAACACTTATGCTTTAAAATGATGCCTAAACTATTGCCCTAGCATGAAAACTGTCAAAGTTATTTGCAACCATATCGGAACCTCAAATTACCGCGTTTTTAAACATAGAACAATAATTCTACCGATCCATCAAATTGACCGTTTTTTAGACGAACACATTATGCTACAAATGATATACCAGATTAAAGTGCAATCATAATGCTCTAAAATGTTGCATAATTGACTGTCATAGCACGAAAACAGTCAAAGTTATTCACAACCATATCGGAACCTCAAATTACCGCCTTTTTAAACCTCGGAAAATAATTCTACCGATCTATCCAATTGGCCATTTTCTAAAAATACATTATGCAATAAATTATATACCAAAACAAATGGCAATTTTAATGCTTTAAAATGGTGCATAAACGAGTGTCCTAGCACGAAAACTGCCAAGTTAATTGCAACCGTATCGGAACCTCAGATTACTGCGTTTATTAAACATAGAACAATAATTCTACCGAAATTATCAAATTGACCAATTTGTAAAAACACACATTATGCTACAAATGATATACCATATTAAAGTGCAATCATAATGCTTTAAAATGATGCATAAATGACTGTCATAGCATGAAAACTGTCAATGTTATTTGCAACCATATCGGAACCTGAAATTATCGCGTTTTTAAACATAGAACAATAATTCTACCGATCCATCAAATTGACCATTTTTTAGACGAACACATTATGCCACAAATGATATACCAAATTAAAGTGCAATCATAATGCTTTAAAATGATGCATAAATGACTGTCATAGCTTGAAAACTGTCAAAGTTACTCACAACCATATCGGAACCTCAAATTACCGCCTTTTTAAACCTGGGAAAATAATTCTATCGATCTATCCAATTGGCCATTTTCTAAAAATACATTATGCAATAAATTATATACCAAAACAAATGGCAACTATAATGCAATAAAAAGATGTATAAACGACTGTTATAACATGAAAACTATAAAAGTTATTTGCAACCATATCGGAGCCTTAAATTACCGCATTTTTAAACCTGTACCAATGAATATACCGATCTATCCAATTTTTGTAAAAATTCATTATGCCACAAATTATACACCAAAACAAAGTGCAACTGTAATGCTTTAAAATGATGCATAAATGACTGTCATAGCATGAAAACTGTCAAAGTTATTCACAGCCATATCGGAACCTCAAATTACCGCGTTTTTAAACCTGGGAAAATAATTCTACCGATCTATCCAATTGGCCATTTTCTAAAAATACATTATGCAATAAATTATATACCAAAACAAATGGCAATTTTTAATGCATAAACGACTGTCCTAGCACGAAAACTGCCAAAGTTAATTGCAACCATATCGGAACCTCAGATTACTGCGTTTATTAAACATAGAACAATAATTCTACCGATCTATCAAATTGACCAATTTGTAAAACACACATTATGCTACAAATGATATACCATATTAAAGTGCAATCATAATGCTTTAAAATGATGCATAAATGACTGTCATAGCGTGAAAACTGTCAATGTTATTTGCAGCCATATCGGAACCTCAAATTACCGCGTTTTTAAAGCTGTGAAAATAATTCTACCGATCTATCCAATTGGCCATTTTCTAAAAATATATTATGCAATAAATTATATACCAAAACAATGGCAACTATATGCAATAAAAGATATATAAACGACTGCTTATAACATGAAAAACTATAAAAGATATTTGCAACCATATCGGAGCCTTAAATTACCGCATTTCTAAACCTGTACCAATAAATATACCGATCTATCCAATTTTGTAAAAATTCATTATGCCACAAATTATACACCAAAACAAAGGCAACTGTAATGCTTTAAAATGATGCATAAACGATTGTCCTGGCATGAAAACTGTCAAAGTTATTTGCAACCATATCGGAACCTCAAATCATAGCGTTTTTAAACATAGAACAACAATTCTACCGATCCATCGAATTTACAATTTTTAGAAGAACACATTTGCCACAAATG
>NW_023996048.1:7500-66834 GCF_015586225.1 Lucilia sericata | reverse complement strand
ACTAACTACCTACCTAACTCTAACTACTAACTAACTAACTAACTACTAACTAACTAACTAACTAACTAACTACTAACTAACTACTAACTAACTAACTACTAACTAACTACTAACTAACTAACTAACTACTAACTAACTAACTAACTAACTAACTAACTAACTAACTAACTAACTAACTAACTACTAACTAACTAACTAACTACTAACTAACTAACTAAACTAACTAACTAACTAAACTACTAACTAACTAACTAACTAACTAACTAACTAACTAACTAACTAACTAACTAACTAACTAACTAACTAACTAACTAACTACTACTAACTAACTAACTAACTAACTACTACTAACTAACTACTAACTAACTAACTACTAACTAACTACTAACTAACTAACTAACTAACTAACTACTCCTAACTAACTACTCCTAACTAACTAACTTAACTAACTAACTAACTAACTAACTAACTAACTAACTACTAACTAACTACTAACTAACTACTAACTAACTAACTAACTAACTACTAACTAACTAACTACTAACTAACTAAACTACTAACTAACTAACTACTAACTAACTAACTAACTAACTAAACTAACTAACTAACTAACTAACTAACTAACTAACTAACTACTAACTAACTAACTAACTAACTAACTACTAACTACTAACTAACTAACTAACTTACTAACTTACTAACTTACTAACTACTAACTAACTTACTAACTAACTTACTAACTTACTAACTAACTAACTAACTGGCAATCCGCCCGTTTGTTGTCAGAATGATCTTCATGTTTTGTTTACAGTTCGATCAATGATGTCACACAGTCCATTAACTTCATACAAGAGTAAGGCCTTGAACTCTGGTTGGCTGTCTGACATTATGTAAATTTTCAGACCCTTAATCCTTCTCCTCACGCACTCCTCAGCACACATGAAGGTGGCATAGATTTCCGCCTGAAAGATTGAGGTATATTTTCCCATGGAGATTGCCTTCTCGAAGTTAGGACCACAAATGCCCTCTCCAGAATCAAAATCTATGCGTTTGGACCCATCAGTAAACCAAACTTGATCAGCATAATGCTGCCACCATGTTTGATTGGGCCATTGGTTCCTGTCAGGTATAATAACCTTAAAGGAACGGTCAAAATCATATGTTGGTTACCCATAATCATGAACGCTCATAAATGGGTCGTTGATGAATAACTTAAATTAAGGAACTAGGAATTTTAAAATTTTAATGAACTTCATTTAGGAAACAGAGTTTTTAAACATTAGGCGATCTGCATAGGGCACTGCACAAGGAGTTTTCCATCAAAATGTTCCATGTAATGAGCGATCTAAATGTACTTCTTCTCATCTGATCTGGTATAGATCCAGCTTTTAACCTAACGTGGATCCAAAAACTAAACGGTCAAAAGCAACAAAGTTTATATCCAAAAATATTCATTTCCGCGCAAAAATTCCAACTTACAGTTAAAATATTTCCACCATAAATAACTGCACATTTTTGGATAATTTTAACTTTATGTGAATTTTGTACTTTATTTTTTGTTTTCAATTTTAAATGTATTGAATTTCAAATATTTATAAAAAAAACTAATTTACATATTTGATTTTATTATCGGAGATTTTTATAGCAGGTGACAAACGTTGCTTCTCGTTCACATATAAATTTATAAGTGGGAGGGTTTAAATATTTGTAAATTACTAATTGATTTGCTTATCTGTATATTTTTTATATTTTGTTCGTGTATTAAAGTCCCATAAAAACAAGATAATTGTTTTCTTTTATTATGGTCCATAAAAAATATATTAATATAAATGTATAAAATATATTGACCCAAAAGAAAACATTTCCCCCCAACAGCAATTTGTTAATATTTACAAATGGAATTACACAATAAATATACTTTAAATAACAACAACAATGATCCTCGTAAAGTGGGAAATTTTTTAAAAAATGTGTTAATAACATCTTTTTTCATCTTTTAATATAACTATTATACTTTCGAGTACCATTGACCTAATCATAATAAGTAGTTCTTAAGAAGTGCATTTTCCGAAGTACAAGTGGTTCAAAAAGTTTATTGAATAATAAAAATACTCATGCATTATATAATACATCAATAATTAGGATCAACCTCTTCCTTTTCCGAACACAATGCAGGATATTGAGGATTTTTACCACTCTTACAATCACTGGCCGGTTCACCTGCTTTATAGACGGGAGTATCCACTGCATATGTAGAAGAATAATTACAAACCACATGAAAGATATGAAATTCGGTATGATCGGATCGTGTAAAACGCATTATAGCACAACCAATAAAAGTATTACGTTCGACAGCCATTTCAAGAAAATGACCATAAGTTTCACTGAAAATTTAATGAATGTCTATAAAATTTTGTATATTTAAAGAAATGTTAACTTACAAATTGCCACTTCCCGTAAATTTTTCTACAAACGATTTATTAATTAATTTGTATTCATCAAACCACATTGTTACGGCTTCTTCAATGATATTTTTTATGTCGACCTCTTCAGTCTTGAACTTCGAGATGGCGCAGAGGTTCTGTCCTACATTTCGATATTTAAAAGTATGATTGCATTCATCGTGATCTAATTTACAGGTGTGTAAATTTAGGCGTCCTAAATATTCTAAATCATCGTCCCATAACTGTAAGATTTTATAGTTTTTTATGATTAAAAAAACATTAATTAATATTAATATTCTGATCAAAGGACTATAGTATAGCATATAGTCCTGACTATACTATTGACTATAGTATAGACTATGTTCTATTGTATAGACTATAGTTCTGACTATATTATAGACCATAGTCCTGACTATAGTATAGAATATGGTCTTGATTTTAACATAGACTATAGTCCTGACAATAGTATAGACTATAAACCTGACAATAGTATAGACTATAGTCCTGACAATAGTATACTCTATTGTCCTGACTATAGTATAGACTACAGTCCTGACTATAGTATAGAATATAGTCCTGACTATAGTATAGACTATAGTCCTGACTATAGTATAGACTATAGTCCTGCCTATAGTATAGACAATAGTCCTGCCTATAGTATAGACAATAGTCCTGACTATAGTATAGACAATAGTCCTGACTATAGTATAGATTATAGTTCTGACTATAGTATAGATTATAGTTCTGACTATGATATAGACTATAGTTTAGACTATAGTCCTGACTATAGTTTATACTATAGTCCTGACTATACTTTAGACTATAGTCCTGACTATAGTCCTGACTATAGTATAGTCTATAGCCCTGACTATAGTATAGACTATAGCCCTGACTATAGTATAGACTATAGTCCTGACTATAGTCCAGACTATAGAATAGACTGTAGTATAGACTATAGAATAGACTGTAGTCCTAACTATATTATAGATTATAGTCCTAATAATAGTATAGACTATAATCCTGACTATTGTATAGACTATATTCCTGACTATAGTATAGACTATAGTCCTGACTATAGTATATACTATAGTCCTGACTAGAGATTAGACTATAGTCCAGACTATAGTTTAGATTATAGTTCTGACTATAGTTTAGACTATAGTCTTGACTCTAGTTAAGACTATAGTCCTGACTATAGTATAGACTATAGTCCTGACTATAGTATAGACTACAGTCCTGACTATAGTATAGACTATAGTCCTGACTATAGTATAGACTATAGTCCTGACTATAGTCCGACTAGTAGACTATAGTCCTGACTATAGTATAGACTATAGTCCTGACTATAGTATAGACTATAGTCCTGACTATAGTATAGACTATAGTCCTGACTATAGTATAGACTATAGTCCTGACTATAGTATAGACTATAGTCCTGACTATAGTATAGACTATAGTCCTGACTATAGTCCTGACTATAGTCCTGACTATAGTCTAGACTATAGTCCTGACTATAGTATAGACTATAGTCCTGACTATAGTATAGACTATAGTCCTGACTATAGTATAGACTATAGTCCTGACTATAGTATAGACTATAGTCCTGACTATAGTATAGACTATAGTCCTGACTATAGTATAGACTATAGTCCTGACTATAGTATAGACTATAGTCCTGACTATAGTATAGACTATAGTCCTGACTATAGTATAGACTATAGTCCTGACTATAGTCCTGACTATAGTCCTGACTATAGTCCTGACTATAGTCCTGACTATAGTCCTGACTATAGTCCTGACTATAGTCCTGACTATAGTCCTGACTATAGTCCTGACTATAGTCCTGACTATAGTCCTGACTATAGTATAGACTATAGTCCTGACTATAGTATAGACTATAGTCCTGACTATAGTATAGACTATAGTCCTGACTATAGTATAGACTATAGTCCTGACTATAGTATAGACTATAGTCCTGACTATAGTATAGACTATAGTCCTGACTAGTATAGACTATAGTCCTGACTATAGTATAGACTATAGTCCTGACTATAGTATAGACTATAGTCCTGACTATAGTATAGACTATAGTCCTGACTATAGTATAGACTATAGTCCTGACTATAGTATAGACTATAGTCCTGACTATAGTATAGACTATAGTCCTGACTATAGTATAGACTATAGTCCTGACTATAGTATAGACTATAGTCCTGACTATAGTATAGACTATAGTCCTGACTATAGTATAGACTATAGTCCTGACTATAGTATAGACTATAGTCCTGACTATAGTATAGACTATAGTCCTGACTATAGTATAGACTATAGTCCTGACTATAGTATAGACTATAGTCCTGACTATAGTATAGACTATAGTCCTGACTATCGTGTAGACTATAGTCCTGACTATAGTATAGACTACAGTCCTGACAATCGTATAGACTATAGTATAGAATATGGTAGAGACTATAGTCCTGACTATGGTATAGACTATAGTCCTGAATATGGTGTAGACTATAGTCCTGACTATGGTATAGGCTATAGTCCTGACTATGGTACAGACTATAGTCCTGAATATGGTGTAGACTATAGTCCTGACTATGGTATAGGCTATAGTCCTGACTATGGTATAGACTATAGTCCTGACTATAGTATAGACTATAGTATAGACTATAGTCCTGACTATAGTATAGACTATAGTCCTGACTATAGTATAGACTATAGTATAGACTATAGTCCTGACTATAGTATAGACTATAGTCCTGACTATAGTATAGACTATAGTCCTGACTATAGTATAGACTATAGACCTGACTATAGTATAGACTATAGTCCTGACTATAGTATAGACTATAGTCCTGACTATAGTCTGTACTATAGTCATGACTGTAGTATAGACTATAGTCAATAGACTATTCTATATAGACTATTATATACTATAGCCCTGACTATAGTCCTGACTATAGTATACACTATAGTCCTGACTACAGTATAGACTAAAGTCCTGACTACAGTATAGTCTATAGTCCTGACTATAGTATAGACTATTGTCCTGACTATAGTATCGACTATAGTCCTGACTATAGTATAGACTATAGTCCTGACTATAGTATAGACTATTGTCCTGACTATAGTATAGGCTATTGTCCTGACTACAGTATAGTTTGTAGTTCTGACTATAGTATAAACTGTAGTCCTGTCTACAGTATAGACAATAGTCCTGACTACAGTATAGTCTATAGTCATGAATACAGTGTAGATGGATGCATAAAGGCTGACTACACCATAGACTTTAGTTCCGACTATAGTGCAGACTATAGTGCAGACTATAGTCCTGACTATAGTGCAGACTATGGTCCTGACTATAGTGCAGACTATAGTCCTGACTATAGTGCAGACTATAGTCCTGACTATAGTGCAGACTATAGTCCTGACTATAGTGCAGACTATAGTCCTGACTATAGTGCAGACTATAGTCCTGACTATAGTGCAGACTATAGTCCTGACTATAGTGCTGACTATAATCCTGACTATAGTGTTGACTATAGTCCTGACTATAGTGTTGACTATAGTCCTGACTATAGTGTTGACTATAGTGTTGACTATAGTCCTGACTATAGTGCTGACTATAGTCCTGACTATAGTGCTGACTATAGTCCTGACTATAGTCCTGACTATAGTCCTGACTATAATATATATGGAAACCGAGTGTTTCAAATTATTCTCTCAAAATCTTTCGGTTAAGAAGTTTAAGGTTTTTACCACAATCTCAATTTCTTTCAGTGTAGATTTTTTGGAGTTATAACTATTTAATAGTTAACGAGTAAGCAATTAGCCCGAAGCTACTAATATTTACTTAAATATGTTATTTAATATTTTTTTAAAGTTCATGTTTGTTTTAATCATTAGTTTATGTTTAATTACTACGTCTAAAACAAACGTTTTTTTTATTAGCCAAGTGTCAGTTAAAGTATTAATAAAAATAATAATAATAAAATAACTATAATGTTTTTATTAACTACAATCTATGTATTACAACATCCGTTTCCTCAGTACCGCGCTTAGACAAATCACGTCTTATAAATATTTATTGATGGGAAGCAAGAATTGGATGGATGCATAAAGGTGTGGTGGCAGTTGACTGAATAATTGATGGGTAAAAATACATATATTCAGATTCAAATATACTTATGCAATAAAAATAAGCAATATTACGTCGATAATAATCAAATAAAATTAGCATAGATTTTTAATAGATGTCAGAGCACGAGTACATATTATAAAATTATATGAATAAAAATGTTAATATCTTAATAATTATCATTAAACTATTATGAATGCTCGGAAATACAAATGTTTCATTTTAAAATTAAATCCTCCTAAATATATTTATATAGTTTTGATTCTTTATTTTTATCTAATCTTTATGTCTTCCATCTAAAAGATTATTTTTATGAATTCAATGAATAACAACTGGTTTAAATTTTATAGAAAGATTTTGAAGTTGGAAATACTTTCTTTCATCGATGTTCAGGTGGTAACCAAAAATTTACATGTTATTATAATGTATTATTAATTTCTATGTTGTCGATGTTTAAAAAAACATTTAAATAATAATTTATTTTAAAAAAATATTAATGTTTTTTATATTTTAATTTAAAGCAATATTAATTTATGACCTAAAGAAATAACAGAGATTTAGCATACATATGTATATATGTATTCCAATTTGGCTTAGGTGCTTAAAAATTGCTGACGTTTTGTTGAAAAAAAGTATGCCAGAGGCTAGAAAACAAAAGGGCGCGTGTTTCTTGCTTTCTGTTTGTACAAAACAAAAGATTGTTCGATGTTTTGACGTTAAAATCCCAAGAGACATTGAGTTGTGATAAGGAGATGCAGAAACTATTTAAAAGTTTACCCTTTTATTGATTTTATAGTAATGGCTAGGCTTCAAATACATACATAGTCTAGTCATAGTCAGTCTAGTTAGTCTATAGTTAGCTAGAGTCTATATAGTCTAGTCTATAGTCTAGTCTTAGTCTAGTCTATGGTCTAGTCTATCTAGTCTAGTATATAGTCTAGTCTATAGTCTAGTCTATAGTCTAGTCTATAGTCTAGTCTATAGTCAGTCTAGTGTAGCTATAGTCTAAGTCTATATAGGTCTAGTCTATAGTCTGTCTATGCCTATATCTAGTCTTATAGTCTAGTCTATAGTCTAGTTATAGTCTAGTCTTAGCTAGTCTATAGTCTGTCTAAGTTCTATCTATAGTCTGTCTATAGTCTAGTCTATAGTCTAGTCTATAGTCTAGTCTATAGTCTAGTCTATAGTCTAGTCTATAGTCTAGTCTATAGTCTAGTCTATAGTCTAGTCTATAGTCTAGTCTATAGTCTAGTCTATAGTCTAGTCTATAGTCTAGTCTATAGTCTAGTCTATAGTCTAGTCTATAGTCTAGTCTATAGTCTAGTCTATAGTCTAGTCTATAGTCTAGTCTATAGTCTAGTCTATAGTCTAGTCTATAGTCTAGTCTATAGTCTAGTCTATAGTCTAGGTCTATAGTCCTAGTCTATAGTCTAGTCTATAGTCTAGTCTATAGTCTAGTCTATAGTCTAGTCTATAGTCTAGTCTATAGTCTAGTCTATAGTCTAGTCTATAGTCTAGTCTATAGTCTAGTCTATAGTCTAGTCTATAGTCTAGTCTATAGTCTAGTCTATAGTCTAGTCTATAGTCTAGTCTATAGTCTAGTCTATAGTCTAGTCTATAGTCTAGTCTATAGTCTAGTCTATAGTCTAGTCTATAGTCTAGTCTATAGTCTAGTCTATAGTCTAGTCTATAGTCTAGTCTATAGTCTAGTCTATAGTCTAGTCTATAGTCTAGTCTATAGTCTAGTCTATAGTCTAGTCTATAGTCTAGTCTATAGTCTAGTCTATAGTCTAGTCTATAGTCTAGTCTATAGTCTAGTCTATAGTCTAGTCTATAGTCTAGTCTATAGTCTAGTCTATAGTCTAGTCTATAGTCTAGTCTATAGTCTAGTCTAGTCTATAGTCTATAGTCTAGTCTATAGTGTAGCCTATAGTCTAGCCTATAATCTAGTCTATAGTCTAGTCTGTAGTCTAATCTATAGTCTAGTCTATAGTCTTTAAAAAAAAATAATAATATAAATTAAAAACATATCTTCTTATTTGTCGTCTCAAAAGATATATAATTTATTATCTTCATATTAATCTTAATCCTTTTAAGCAACCCATGGCTTAAAGTTTTAATCTCGCATTAATCTTTTTGTTAATAAACAATTTTTCAATATTTTATTTATTATTTATGAGTATTGGCTATTTGCTGTTCATTATTTATTCAGAACTGGTTCTTAAAATTATTCAATGTTTGTTTTAAATAAGTTTTTTCTATTATTTTCTCTATAGTGGTAATGATTTGTTTTATGGGATTTTATTAAAATAAGAACTACCGCACCTGTATTATTTAGAATATTAATAATGTTTTTTCATATTAAAAAATTATTTATTATTGATTTGTTTTACTAAGTTTTATTTTTAATTTCAGTACAAATAGTCTGTTTTAGGTTCGAATTGCATAAATTAAATAAACGCCTTCTTTTTTTTTTTGTTTTTTAAACAAATGTTTGTTAAACGATTTTTAAACTTTTTATATTAACAACAACATTATTAACACTTTTAATGGAGATTTAATTAAGTTTTATTTATTTTATAACCTTTTTTTATTGTGTTATAATTTTTATAACTTTTTTGTGTGACTTTCATTCAATACTTACTACTGTTGCCATTCTGGCTGCTGAATCATAACCGGTTACTTCACCCGAAGCAATTAAATTTCTTCGTTTATTGTGTTCGTCTAGGAATACTTGTTTGTAATTGGAAATATCTATATCGGTAGCATCGTCAGAGCAACCCTCTTTAAATTTCTGTGATTTAAAAAATAGTTTGTGTATTAAATTAACCAGACTTTACACTATAGTCCACACTATAATATAATAGACACGAATATAGTAATGATTATAGAATAGAATATGGTTCAGACTATAGACTAGACTACAGGCTGGAGTGCAGGATTGACAGTAGCCCATACTATAGACTAGTCTATAGATCAGAATGTAACCTAGGCTATATTCCAGACTATAAAAAAACTATAGTACATACTATATTCTACTCTATACTACTGACTACAGTTTTGTCTATAGTCCTATCTATAGTATAGCCTTTATTTTAGTATATAGTCCAGTCTGTAGTCTATAGTCTAGTACATAATCTATTCCATAATTCAGTCTAGTCTATACTAGACTACAGTATAGACTTGACTATAGACTAGACTATAGATTAGTCTACAGTCTAGTCTGTAGTCTAGTCTGTAGTCTAGTCTGTAGTCTAGTCTGTAGTCTAGTCTATAGTCTAGTCTATTGTGAAGTCCATAGTCATGTTTATAGCCTAGTCTATAATGTAGTCTAGTCAATAGTATATTCTATAGTATTGTTTATAGCATAGTTGTTAACACTTTTAATGGAGATTTAGTATAGCCAATAGTCTAGTCTAGTCTAGTTTTTATATTAGTCTATAGTCTATTCTATAATCTAGTTTATCGTCTATATATAGTCTAGCCTATGGTCTAGTCTATAGTCTAGTCTATAGTCTAGTCTATAGTCTAGTCTATAGTCTAGTCTATAGTCTAGTCTATAGTCTACTCTATAGTCTAGTCTATAGTCTAGTCTATAGTCTAGTCTATAGTCTAGTCTATAGTCTAGTCTATAGTCTAGTCTATAGTCTAGTCTATAGTCTAGTCTATAGTCTAGTCTATAGTCTAGTCTATAGTCTAGTCTATAGTCTAGTCTATAGTCTAGTCTATAGTCTAGTCTATAGTCTAGTCTATAGTCTAGTCTATAGTCTAGTCTATAGTCTAGTCTATAGTCTAGTCTATAGTCTAGTCTATAGTCTAGTCTATAGTCTAGTCTATAGTCTAGTCTATAGTCTAGTCTATAGTCTAGTCTATAGTCTAGTCTAGTCTAGTATAGTCTAGTCTATAGTCTAGTCTATAGTCTAGTCTATAGTCTAGTCTATAGTCTAGTCTATAGTCTAGTCTATAGTCTAGTCTATAGTCTAGTCTATAGTCTAGTCTATAGTCTAGTCTATAGTCTAGTCTATAGTCTAGTCTATAGTCTAGTCTATAGTCTAGTCTATAGTCTAGTCTATAGTCTAGTCTATAGTCTAGTCTATAGTCTACTCTATAGTCTAGTCTATAGTCTACTCTATAGTCTAGTCTATAGTCTAGTCTATAGTCTAGTCTATAGTCTAGTCTATAGTCTAGTCTATAGTCTAGTCTAGTCTATAGTCTAGTCTAGTCTATAGTCTATAGTCTATAGTCTATAGTCTATAGTCTATAGTCTATAGTCTATAGCCTATAGTCTATAGTCTATAGTCTATAGTCTATAGTCTAGTCTAGTCTAGTCTAGTCTAGTCTTGTCTAGTCTATATTCTAGTCTAGTCTATAGTCTAGTCTATAGTCAAGTCTATAGTCTAGTCTATAGTCTAGTCTATAGTCTAGTCTATAGTCTAGTCTATAGTCTAGTCTATAGTCTAGTCTATAGTCTAGTCTATAGTCTAGTCTATAGTCTAGTCTATAGTCTAGTCTATATTCTAGTCTATAGTCTATAGTCTAGTCTATAGTCTAGTCTATAGTCTAGTCTATAGTCTAGTCTATAGTCTAGTCTATAGTCTAGTCTATAGTCTAGTCTATAGTCTAGTCTATAGTCTAGTCTATAGTCTAGTCTATAGTCTAGTCTATAGTCTAGTCTATAGTCTAGTCTATAGTCTAGTCTATAGTCTAGTCTATAGTCTAGTCTATAGTCTAGTCTATAGTCTAGTCTATAGTCTAGTCTATAGTCTAGTCTATAGTCTAGTCTATAGTCTAGTCTATAGTCTAGTCTAAGTCTAGTCTAGTCTATAGTCTAGTCTGTAGTCTAGTCTATAGTCTAGTCATAGTCTAGTCTATAGTCTAGGTCTATAGCTCTAGTTTATAGTCTAGTCTATAGTCTAGTCTATAGTCTAGCCTATAGTCTAGTCTATAGTCTAGTCTATAGTCTAGTCTATAGTCTAGTCTATAGTCTAGCCTATAGTCTAGTCTATAGTCTAGTCTATAGTCTAGTCTATAGTCTAGTCTATAGTCTAGTCTATAGTCTAGTCTATAGTCCTAGTCTATAGTCTAGTCTATAGTCTAATCTATAGTCTAGTCTATAGTCTAGTCTATAGTCTAGTCTATAGTCTAGTCTATAGTCTAGTCTATAGTCTAGTCTATAGCCTAGTCTATAGTCTAGTCTATAGCCTAGTCTATAGTCTAGCCTATAGTCTAGTCTATAGTCTAGTCTACAGTCTAGTCTATAGTCTAATCTATAGCCTAGTTTATAGTCTAGTCTATAGTCTAGTCTATAGTCTAGTCTATAGTCTAGTCTATAGTCTAGTCTATAGTCTAGTCTATAGTCTAGTCTATAGTCTAGTCTATAGTCTAGTCTATAGTCTAGTCTATAGTCTAGTCTATAGTCTAGTCTATAGTCTAGTCTATAGTCTAGTCTATAGTCTAGTCTATAGTCTAGTCTATAGTCTAGTCTATAGTCTAGTCTATAGTCTAGTCTATAGTCTAGTCTATAGTCTAGTCTATAGTCTAGTCTATATTCTAGTCTATAGTCTAGTCTATAGTCTAGTCTATAGTCTAGTCTATAGTCTAGTCTATAGTCTAGTCTATAGTCTAGTCTATAGTCTAGTCTAGTCTATAGTCTAGTCTATAGTCTAGTCCATAGTCTAGTCTATAGTCTAGTCTATAGTCTAGTCAATAGTATAGTCTATAGTCTAGTCTATAGTCTTGTCTATAGTCTAGTCTATAGTCTAGTCTATAGTCTAGTCTATAGTCTAGTCTATAGTCTTGTCTATAGTCTAGTCTATAGTCTAGTCTATAGTCTAGTCTATAGTCTAGTTTATAGTCTAGTCTATAGTCTAGTCTATAGTCTAGTCTATAGTCTAGTCTATAGTCTAGTCTATAGTCTAGTCTATAGTCTAGTCTATAGTCTAGTCTATAGTCTAGTCTATAGTCTAGTCTATAGTCTAGTCTATAGTCTAGTCTATAGTCTAGTCTATAGTCTAGTCTATAGTCTAGTCTATAGTCTAATCTATAGTCTAGTCTGTAGTCTAGTCTATAGTCTAGTCTATAGTCTAGTCTATAGTGTAGTCTATAGTCTAGTCTATAGTCTAGTCTATAGTCTAGTCTATAGTCTAGTCTATAGTCTAGTCTATAGTCTAGTCTATAGCCTAGTCTATAGTCTAGTCTATAGTCTAGTCTAGTCTAGTCTAGTCTATAGTCTAGTCTATAGTCTAGTCTATAGCCAAGTCTATAGCCTAGTCTATAGTCTAGTCTATAGTCTAGTCGATAATCTAGTCTATGGTCTAGTCTATAGTCTAGTCTATAGTCTAGTCTATAGTCTAGTCTATAGACTAGTCTATTGTCTAGTCTATAGTCTCGTCTATAGTCTAGCTATAGTCTTGTCTATAGTCTATTCTATAGTCTAGTCTACTGACTAGTAAAGTCTATAGTCAAAGTAAGTCTATAGTCAAATCTATAGTCTAATTTATAGCCTAATCCATAGTCTAGCCTGTAGTCTAGTCTATAGTGTAGTCTATAGTTTAGTCACTAGACTTGTCTATAGTCTAGTATATAGTCTAGTTTAATCTATAGACTTGTCCATAGTTTAGTCTATAGTCGAATATTTTTTCTGGTTTATTAATTCGACCAGAGGAACTGACGCAAACGAATGACCGGGTGTAAGTTTAATATTTCGATACGTTTTTGCATTACATACACCATCATTTTCACATGCAATATGATGAACGTCGGTTTTATTTCCACATAACTGAGGATCACACCATGAATTATCCGCACACAAACAATTTAAGATGTTCTCTAATAAAAACAATAAAATTAATATTTTCCGCTTAATTGACAAATGAGTAAACACTTTTAGTAGCAAAATTCTCATAATTCTATATTAAATTTTGAATTCGATATTTATTTAAGATTTTAATATTTGTCTATATCTTTTTAACGTTTTTAGCTAAGTTTACTTGTCTGGAATGGATCACTATTAATGCTGTTGCGTTATTACATTGGTAAATGGAGTTTTATAGACTTACGTATTTTTTATAATTTGATATGAATCGAATTAGATTTTATGGACTTTAAGAAAATTTGTAACGCCTATAAACTATTAAATTGATTCTTCACAATAAGATGCATATTTATAGGAATTTCAGAATCTTAATAAATTTCGTTTTTATTCTAAAATATACTTCACTAATACTTACTAAAAAGCACTTTCCTAATATATATATATCTGTAATTTTGAAAAGCCTGTTTGTCCTTAAAATTTGATTTTCGAGATTTAATGGCGATATTTTGGGCTTTTATTGCCAAATATTGGTACTTTATGAATGGATTCAAAACATTGACTATGGCCGACTAAGAGGTTTATTTATCTTTATGGATTCCTCGTCAAAACATCCGTTAATTTTTTGAGGCCAGATACGAATGGAATGCTCACACTGACAATATATTGCAGTGAGGGCGTTCCGCATCGATCGCAAGGAATAGTTGTCGGATGGGCAAGGTCTTGACTTTATCTTCGAATCAATATTAAATCCTCTGCACCGCATAACTAAAGTATTCTCGTTCGATGTTCAGAAACTCAGTATCCTGGACGTAAATCCTAAGAATTTTTCCATCAGTGGGAGATGTTATAGCCAGAATAATATAACTCTCAAGATATTTGGATATAATTTCGACGAAATCCTGACAATGACAAAGAAATTGCTCCATAGTTTTACCATATAGTCTACATTCATTTGAATTCGCACGTATAATTTTGTATAGTTGTCCCCGTAATCATGTGTGTCCTGATCTCGTTAAGATTACAGCATAGGATCTTTGTGGTTCTACCCTTTAATTTGGCCCTCATTACGTCGAATGGTTTTGCGCTCTTTGTTGCTAACTGCTGCCGAATGGCCTGGTATTCAGTTAAAACTTTCGTACAATACAATATGGTCTTAGATTTAACCTTAGATATCACCTGATATCGTAGAAGGTAATTTGCTTCTGGCTGTCGGTACATATGTTAACCCCTGTTGGTGCTATATGTTTATTCTAATCCAATTTACACATTCCCTTTTTGCTCGGACTTCTGCCTGGAAGTTAGTATTATATTTCGGTTTCAGGGTCTTCACTATATTGACTCCCAGTTTAGGTGCTCCGTGTGGCAACGGATACCTACAGCTATTTGCTCTAATTTTCCGCTTTCCGCTGACATTTTATATCTCATCAGTATTTCAAAGTTCCCCGACCTATTCTGTGTATGCGATCGGGCACGTCCAGTGTTTGTGTAGCCTTCTAATGTGTCCATTATGCATTGATGACGCTTATATACCGTTTTATAGCTGTAATTGGTCAATTTGTCTAAACTTTGGACAGTTAGTGTCGCCTCATATATGGGTGGAAAATCTAGCATGACACATTTGCGCAAGCAGCATGTATGCTCTCTATAGTAGTTTGATATTCACTTTACGTCTAAAGAAGTCCACCACATTAGAATGGGTCTAATCACTAATTGTATAAAGGCCTCTCAGTTGAGCCAAGCTTAAGGCCGTATTCAGAGCCTCATCAGACCCTTTACACAAGAAATTCCCCTTAGAAGTATACTGCATACCAGATTTGACCAAGTCCTTTCTTAGTTAGGGTCCTTCGAACATCTGCCAGCTTATACAATTTCGCCCAAGTTTTTTTTTTTCATTTCCCTTCCCTAATAACAATAATAAACCATGAGAACATTTAAAAAATAAATTTAAAAATTTTTTAATCTCTTTTTTTATACGAAATCATATACAGTTTTGTTTTTTCTTAATTCTAAATTACTTTTACAACTATTTACACTAAATTGTTGTATAAATCAACAAAAAAATCCTTAAACATTAAAAAAAAGTAATAAATTCACAGATACACATTATTCATTTTATACTAAATATAAAATCTCAATAATTAGGATCAAAATCTTCGCGTTCTGAACACAATGCCGGGAAACGTGGATTTCTACCAGTCTTACAACCGCTACCGGGATAACCAGTTTTATAAAGGGGAGCACCCAGAGCATACACCGATGAGTAGTTGCACACCACATTATAGACATACAAGTGTGGGTAATCGGGTCGGGTAAAACGCATTATGGCGCAGCCCACGCGGGCAATACGATCAACAATCATTTCAGCAAAATGACCATAAGCTTCACTGTTATAGAAGATAAAAATAAATTCTGATCATATGTATATTTTTTAAAATAAATTTCTTAACTTACAAATTCCTGGTAACCTTAAAGGAGTCGACAAAAGAACTATCAATCAAATCGTATTCGGTGTCAAACCATAAAGTTATGGTTTCATCTATAAGATTTGTTACATTTACGTAGCGTGACTTCAATCTGGAGATGCCGCATAAATTTTGTCCGGTATTGTGGAATCTGTAGGTGTGATTACAATCATCATGATCCAATTTACAGGTGCGTACATTAAGACCGGCTAAATATTGTAATTCATCATCCCAAACCTGTGAGAAGTGAAAAAGAACTTATATTATTTTTGCAGTTTAGGGATAAGTACATAAAGAATCGAGTTTAAAATTATATTACACAGTCAATAGGCTCCTTATTTATGTCGTTTATAAATTGCAAAATTTTTCAATATTATTAAGAGTTAAAAATGGACAATATAGGTTAATTTTTTTAGATAAAACTCTAAAATAATATAATGAAACAAAATATCAGCTGGATTTTTATGAAAAATCCATTTAACGACATTCGACTGTATGCCCGAAATCTTCGGGATCCCTGTTTTAACACAAACCCTAATTGTAAAATTCTTAAGAACTACGTCAACGAAACTGAGTTTCTGAACATTAGGTGATAACTCATTCATCTCACGAACCTAACCATACAGATGGTTCAAAGATGAACTCAGGTGTTGGTCCTAATTTTTAGGTTCACATATATGACCTCAATATTTAGTCTAGTCTATAGTCTAGTCTAGTCTAGTCTAGTCTAGTCTAGTCTAGTCTAGTCTAGTCTAGTCTAGTCTAGTCTAGTCTATAGTCTAATCTATTGCCTAGTCTATAGACTAGTCTATAGTCTAGTCTATAGCCTAGTCTATAGCTTAGTCTATAGTCTAGTCTATAGTCTAATCTATAGCCTAGTCTATAGTCTAGTCTATAGACTAGTCAATAGTCTAGTCTATAGCATAGTCTAGTCTATAGTCTAGTCTATAGTCTAGTCTATAGTCTAGTCTATAGTCTAGTCTATAGTCTAGTCTATAGTCTAGTCTATAGTCTAGTCTATAGTCTAGTCTAAAGTCTAGTCTATAGTCTAGTCTATAGTCTAGTCTATAGTCTAGTCTATAGTCTAGTCTATAGTCTAGTCTATAGTCTAGTCTATAGTCTAGTCTATAGTCTAGTCTATAGTCTAGTCTATAGTCTAGTCTATAGTCTAGTCTATAGTCTAGTCTATAGTCTAGTCTATAGTCTAGTCTATAGTCTAGTCTATAGTCTAGTCTATAGTCTAGTCTATAGTCTAGTCTATAGTCTAGTCTATAGTCTAGTCTATAGTCTAGTCTATAGTCTAGTCTATAGTCTAGTCTATAGTCTAGTCTATAGTCTAGTCTATAGTCTAGTCTATAGTCTAGTCTATAGTCTAGTCTATAGTCTAGTCTAGTCTAGTCTATAGTCTAGTCTATAGTCTAGTCTATAGTCTAGTCTATAGTCTAGTCTATAGTCTAGTCTATAGTCTAGTCTATAGTCTAGTCTATAGTCTAGTCTATAGTCTAGTCTATAGTCTAGTCTATAGTCTAGTCTATAGTCTAGTCTATAGTCTAGTCTATAGTCTAGTCTATAGTCTAGTCTATAGTCTAGTCTATAGTCTAGTCTATAGTCTAGTCTATAGTCTAGTCTATAGTCTAGTCTATAGTCTAGTCTATAGTCTAGTCTATAGTCTAGTCTATAGTCTAGTCTATAGTCTAGTCTATAGTCTAGTCTATAGTCTAGTCTATAGTCTAGTCTATAGTCTAGTCTATAGTCTAGTTCTATAGTCTAGTCTATAGTCTAGTCTATAGTCTAGTCTATAGTCTAGTCTATAGTCTAGTCTATAGTCTAGTCTATAGTCTAGTCTATAGTCTAGTCTATAGTCTAGTCTATAGTCTAGTCTATAGTCTAGTCTAGTCTATAGTCTAGTCTATAGTCTAGTCTATAGTCTAGTCTATAGTCTAGTCTATAGTCTAGTGTATAGTCTAGTCTATAGTCTAGTGTATAGTCTAGTCTATAGTCTAGTCTATAGTCTAGTCTGTAGTCTAGTCTATAGTCTAGTCTATAGTCTAGTCTATAGTCTAATCTATAGCCTAGTCTATAGTCTGGTCTATAGACTAGTCAATAGTCTAGTCTATAGCATAGTCTAGTCTATAGTCTAGTCTGTAGTCTAGTCTATAGTCTAGTCTATAGTCTAGTCTATGGTCTAGTCTATAGTCCAGTCTATAGTCTAGTCTATAGTCTAGTCTATAGTCTAGTCTATAGTCTAGTCTATAGTCTAGTCTATAGTCTAGTCTATAGTCTAGTCTATAGTCTAGTCTATAGTCTAGTCTATAGTCTAGTCTATAGTCTAGTCTATAGTCTAGTCTATAGTTTAGTCTATAGTCTAGTCTACGTCTAGTCTAGTCTATAGTCTAGTCTATAGTCTAGTCTATAGTCTAGTCTATAGTCTAGTCTATAGTCTAGTCTATAGTCTAGTCTATAGTCTAGTCTATAGTCTAGTCTATAGTCTAGTCTATAGTCTAGTCTATAGTCTAGTCTATAGTCTAGTCTATAGTCTAGTCTATAGTCTAGTCTATAGTCTAGTCTATAGTCTAGTCTATAGTCTAGTCTATAGTCTAGTCTATAGTCTAGTCTATAGTCTAGTCTATAGTCTAGTCTATAGTCTAGTCTATAGTCTAGTCTATAGTCTAGTCTATAGTCTAGTCTATAGTCTAGTCTATAGTCTAGTCTATAGTCTAGTCTATAGTCTAGTCTATAGTCTAGTCTATAGTCTAGTCTATAGTCAGTCTATAGTCTTGTCTATAGTCTAGTCTATAGTCTAGTCTATAGTCTTGTCTATAGTCTAGTCTATAGTCTAGTCTATAGTCTAGTCTATAGTCTAGTCTATAGTCTAGTCTATAGTCTAGTCTATAGTCTAGTCTATAGTCTTGTCTATAGTCTAGTCTATAGTCTTGTCTATAGTCTAGTCTATAGTCTAGTCTATAGTCTAGTCTATAGTCTTGTCTATAGTCTAGTCTAGTCTATAGTCTAGTCTATAGTCTAGTCTATAGTCTAGTCTATAGTCTAGTCTATAGTCTAGTCTATAGTCTAGTCTATAGTCTAGTCTATAGTCTAGTCTATAGTCTAGTCTATAGTCTAGTCTATAGTCTAGTCTATAGTCTAGTCTATAGTCTAGTCTATAGTCTAGTCTATAGTCTAGTCTATAGTCTAGTCTATAGTCTAGTCTATAGTCTAGTCTATATTCATAGCTCGTGTAAATTTGAAAAATTCAACCACAATTTTCTCTCAGTATATCCACAATTGCCTCGTGTTTATTCACCACGTAACTGTCACTGATATAAAATAAACACCCAAAGATCTTCTTCATCAAGTTAATAACAATTAGTTGAATAATTAACATTTTTTAAAAGTTCATGCTTGTCTTAATCTTTAATTTATGTTTAATTGCTAACGCTAACTAACTAAAATAATCATTATGTTATAAGTCAAGTGTCAGTTAAAGATTTAATAAAAAAAGGTAAAATAACTGTGATGTTTTTTATTACATCCGTTTCCTTAGAACCGTACTTAAATAAATCTCGTGCTATAAGTATGTATTTATAGAAGAGATGCAAAAAAATCTTTAAATACATAAAGGTGTGGCTGTTCACTGAATAAGAGATTAATTAAAGTTATTAAATCTATTATTGCGATGTCATCAGTGTGATGCAATAAAAATTACATTACATCAATTATAGTCAAATAAAATGTTTACAAATGATGGTAATATTTTAGAATTATTAACAATTATTATGTTATGACTTTATAATAATTGTTAGTTTTTTCAGTAATGCATTACTTCTATTTTGAAAATTAAGTGAATATTGTACAAATCCTACACTAGTAGCTTATGAACTGAACAAACATTTTATAGTAAATTTCTTTTGAATTAGAAACTGCTTTCAAAACTGTCAACAGAGTTTTTTAATTGTTTAAAACTCTTAGATCATCTTAATATTGAAATTGTCCCAATGAATAGATTTCGGTAGACTTGTTTCCTAGACAATAGAACTTTTTTTATTAAACAGTGACAACTGGTTTATATATAATAATTTCATTGAAAGATTTTGAACATGGAAACACTTTCTTTCATCGAGTTTTTTGTTTCAGCTTGTCGTAACCGGAATTTGCATGTCTCTCTCTTGTTATTGGCTAATTTATGGATTGTATTAAGATGTTTTATAAGAAAACAAACACTTTAATAATAATTTATTTTAAAATTTTACATTTTAATTTAATATTTGATTTATGATCTATTGAAAGAGAATGATAAATATACACATTTAGCAGAGGTGCCTGAAATAGCCAACGATTTCTTAACAAAAAGTAAGCCAAAGACCTAAAGCGGGCACGTGTTGCGTTTATTCAAGATCTTGAATAGATTTTTAGCTTTTGAACTAGTAGTTTTGAAGCCTTATGCAGTAGACGCTCATTCTATAAAACGGTTCTGCACCTACACTTTGTTACTGGTTTATTTAAAATTTACGATTCTACATTATCATTGTTAGGAACGGTCTACTTATGTACTATACATATTTTGCAATATAATGATTTCTTTTTAAATGTTCTGTTAAACAAATTACAGTTTTTATATAAAGTATAATATATCGACATTAAATTAATATTAATCCTTTTAAGCAACTCATTGTTTTATATTTTAATCTTATATTAATGGTTTTGAACTTTAACGACATTAAAAAATTTCTTTAATATAATCTTTGGTTATTTATAATATTTCTTTAGAACTAGTTCTAAAACTTTTGCGGTTTTTGTGTGTGATTCTTTTTATAGATATTTATACCCAATAAACAATACAATAGCTAAACCAAATATACTCATCAAAATATAGAATTTTGACAGTCCGGGGGTAATCGGTCCTACTCCTACAAGGGACTTTCTTAAAGGAGCGGAAAACGTAGGCAATTTTGTAACTACTAACTAACTAACTAACTAACTAACTAACTAACTAACTAACTAACTACTAACTAACTAACTAACTAACTAACTAACTAACTAACTAACTAACTAACTAACTAACTAACTAACTAACTAACTAACTAACTAACTAACTAACTAACTAACTAACTAACTAACTAACTAACTAACTAACTACTAACTAACTACTAACTAACTAACTAACTAACTAACTAACTAACTAACTAACTAACTAACTAACTAACTAACTAACTACTAACTAACTAACTACTAACTAACTAACTAACTAACTAACTAACTAACTAACTAACTAACTAACGAACTAACTAACTAACTAACTAACTAACTACTAACTAACTAACTAACTAACTAACTAACTAACTAACTAACTAACTAACTAACTAACTAACTAACTACTAACTAACTAACTAACTAACTAACTAACTAACTAACTAACTAACTAACTAACTAACTAACTAACTAACTAACTACTAACTAACTAACTAACTAACTAACTAACTAACTAACTAACTAACTAACTAACTAACTAACTAACTAACTAACTAACTAACTAACTAACTAACTAACTAACTAACTAACTAACTAACTAACTAACTAACTAACTAACTAACTAACTAACTAACTAACTAACTAACTAACTAACTAACTAACTAACTAACTAACTAACTAACTAACTAACTAACTACTAACTAACTAACTAACTAACTAACTAACTAACTAACTAACTAACTAACTAACTAACTAACTAACTAACTAACTAACTAACTAACTAACTAACTAACTAACTAACTAACTAACTAACTAACTAACTAACTAACTAACTAACTAACTAACTAACTAACTAACTAACTAACTAACTAACTACTAACTAACTAACTAACTAACTAACTAACTAACTAACTAACTAACTAACTACTAACTAACTAACTAACTAACTAACTAACTAACTAACTAACTAACTAACTAACTAACTAACTAACTAACTAACTAACTAACTAACTAACTAACTAACTAACTAACTAACTAACTAACTAACTAACTACTAACTACTAACTAACTAACTAACTAACTAACTAACTAACTAACTAACTAACTAACTAACTAACTAACTAACTAACTAACTAACTAACTAACTAACTAACTAACTAACTAACTAACTAACTAACTAACTAACTAACTAACTAACTAACTAACTAACTAACTAACTAACTAACTAACTACTAACTAACTAACTAACTAACTACTAACTAACTAACTAACTAACTAACTAACTACTAACTAACTACTAACTAACTAACTAACTAACTACTAACTAACTAACTAACTAACTAACTAACTAACTAACTAACTAACTAACTAACTAACTAACTACTAACTAACTACTAACTAACTAACTAACTAACTAACTAACTAACTAACTAACTAACTAACTAACTAACTAACTAACTAACTAACTACTAACTAACTAACTAACTAACTAACTAACTAACTAACTAACTAACTAACTAACTAACTAACTAACTAACTAACTAACTAACTAACTAACTAACTAACTAACTAACTAACTAACTAACTAACTAACTAACTACTAACTAACTAACTAACTAACTACTAACTAACTAACTAACTAACTAACTAACTAACTAACTAACTAACTAACTAACTAACTACTAACTAACTAACTAACTAACTAACTAACTAACTAACTAACTAACTAACTAACTAACTAACTAACTAACTAACTAACTACTAACTAACTAACTAACTAACTAACTAACTAACTAACTAACTAACTAACTAACTAACTAACTAACTAACTAACTAACTAACTAACTAACTACTAACTAACTAACTAACTAACTACTAACTAACTAACTAACTAACTAACTAACTAACTAACTAACTAACTAACTAACTAACTAACTAACTAACTAACTAACTAACTAACTAACTAACTAACTACTAACTAACTACTAACTAACTAACTAACTACTAACTAACTAACTAACTAACTAACTAACTAACTAACTAACTAACTAACTAACTAACTAACTAACTAACTAACTAACTAACTAACTAACTAACTAACTACTAACTAACTAACTAACTAACTAACTAACTAACTAACTAACTAACTAACTAACTAACTAACTAACTAACTAACTAACTAACTAACTAACTACATAACTAACTAACTACTACTAACTAACTAACTAACTAACTAACTAACTAACTAACTAACTAACTAACTAACTAACTAACTAACTAACTAACTAACTAACTAACTAACTAACTAACTAACTAACTAACTAACTAACTAACTAACTAACTACTAACTAACTAACTAACTAACTAACTAACTAACTAACTAACTAACTAACTAACTAACTAACTAACTAACTAACTAACTAACTAACTAACTACTAACTAACTAACTAACTAACTAACTAACTAACTAACTAACTAACTAACTAACTACTAACTAACTAACTAACTAACTAACTAAACTACTAACTAACTAACTAACTAACTAACTAACTAACTAACTAACTAACTAACTAACTAACTAACTAACTAACTAACTAACTAACTACTAACTAACTACTAACTAACTAACTACTAACTAACTAACTAACTAACTAACTACTAACTAACTAACTACTAACTACCTAACTAACTAACTAACTAACTAACTAACTAACTAACTACTAACTAACTAACTAACTAACTAACTAACTAACTACTACTAACTAACTAACTAACTAACTAACTAACTAACTAACTAACTAACTAACTAACTAACTAACTAACTAACTAACTAACTAACTAACTAACTAACTAACTAACTAACTAACTAACTAACTAACTAACTAACTAACTAACTTAACTAACTAACTAACTAACTAACTAACTAACTAACTACTAACTAACTAACTAACTAACTAACTAACTAACTAACTAACTAACTAACTAACTAACTAACTAACTACTAACTAACTAACTAACTAACTAACTAACTAACTAACTAACTAACTAACTAACTAACTAACTAACTAACTAACTAACTACTAACTAACTAACTACTACTAACTAACTAACTAACTAACTAACTAACTAACTAACTAACTAACTAACTAACTAACTAACTAACTAACTAACTAACTAACTAACTAACTAACTAACTAACTAACTAACTAACTAACTAACTAAACAATCGCTCATAAAAATTTAAAAATTCTACACTCAGAGATCAAAGTTTAGGTTAAGATATGTATCTCGAAGAAGGAGGAAAATATAACTGAGCTTTATTTTAAAGTCGAGAGATTAGGCTTTCAGTTAGCATAACAAAGTTTATAAATATGGGTGTCTTCGCGTCTTAAAGCGTCTTAAATATGACCAATCTTGAGGTCACATTAACTGGAAAACCTGATATGAAGGATAAATTCTAAGGCCAATACTTCCAATTCTAAGGCCAATACTTCCAATACTTTAGAAAATTATACTTTGGCTTAAAAATATGTTGTCCTGTATAAATTTCAACATGTTTCTGCCATCTTATGGTGGTTTGGTTTATTGGGTTTTAATAATAATTATTTATTTTTGTTAAGCTTTGTTTATTTAAATGAAACCACTGTGCTGCGTGTGTGTTATATTCACTGAACATCGTTATATTGTTAATATTGATTTGTTTTATTAACTTTTTTCTAAACTCTTTTTTTTTCTAATTTCTAAACAAACAGTTTGTTCGTGTATAAGACTTGTTTCTTTTGTTTTATTTGCATAAATTTTATTGATTTTTGTTGCTGCTGCTGTCAATACTTTGTTTTGTTTTTATTATTTTAATATTTGTTTAAAACAACTTTTTGTTATTGTTTTCATATATTTATTTGTTTAAATGGTTGTTAAACTCTTGTTATTAACATCATTATTAACACTTTAAATAGAGATTTAATTAAATTATATTTTTATTATATTTTTTTTTTTTTGCTTTTTTGAAAGAATTTTATTTTAACACGATTTTTATTTATTATTTTAAAAGCAACACTCACCATTGTGGCCATTCTAGCTGCTGGATAATAACCGGGTAATTGACCCGATGCAATTAAATTTCTGCGTTTATTGTGTTCATTGACGAAAACATGTTTGAATTTTGATATATCAACATCGCTGGCATCGGGATAGCAACGACGATGAAAGTTCTGAAAATGGAAATGGGTTGATGTTTTATATATTATTGGATAGGAAATTTAACAGTTAAAAAATGTTATATAGAAATTTTTCTATAACAATTTTACTTAACAGTTTTATATAGAAAGTACTGTTATACACATTTTTTTTCTATAGAAAAACTGTTATACTGAACATTTTGCATAGAACAAAATGTTATACCAAAGTTTTCCATAGAAAAAAAGGGTGTAGTAAACATTTTTATAGAAAACAATGTTATGCTACGATATTTCTGTAGAAAAAACTGTTATACTAAAATAATTTTTTATAGTAAAACTCTTATACTAAAAATTAACTTTAGAAGACTGTTTATACAGAACCATTTTAGAAGAAAAAACTGTTAAATTGAAAATTTTTCTACAAAAAAAAAAAAAAAAACAGTTATAATTAAAATTTTCTATAGAAAAAAACTGTTATACTACAAATTTTGTACAGAAAAAACTGGTTTACTAAAAATTTTATATAGGAAAAACGTTTGTACTGAAAACTTACTATAGAAAAATGTTATACAAAAGCATTTTAGAAGAAAAAAATATTAAATTTAAACTGTTATACTAAAGTTTTTCTATAGAAAAAACTGTTATACAGAAAAATTTTTATAAAAAAACTGTTATGCTGCAAAGTTTATGTAGAATAAACTGTTATACTAAAAAATTTTGTATAAAAAAAACTTTTATACTGAAAATTTACTACAGTAAACTGTTATACAAAACTATTTCTGAAGAAAAAACTGTTAAATTGTTAACAGTTTCTATAAAAAAACTGTCATACAAAATTTTTTCTATAGGAAAAATTGTTGTACTGAAAATTTCGCCTAGAAAATATTTTTGTAATAAAAATTTTCTATAGAAAAAGATTTAAGACTAAAATTTTTCTGTAGAAGAAACTATTATACGAAAAATGTTGTATAGAAAAAATATTATACTGGAAACATACTATAGAAAACTGTTATACAAAACCATTTCTGAAGAAAAAAACTTTTATATTCAAAATTTTCTGTAGAATAACTGTTATATTAAATATTTTCTACATAAAAAAACTGTTATACTGAAAACTTTGCATAAAAAAACTGTTATACTGCAATTTTTATGTAGAAAAAACTAAACTATGCTAAACTATTCTATAGAAAAATGTTGTAAAGAAAAAAATTGTTTATGAAAACTTACGACAGAAAACTGTTATAAAAGGATGAAAAAACAGTTATTTTGAAAAATTTCTGTTAAACTGATATACTAATTTTTTAATAGTCAAAATTGCATAGAAAGAACTATTGTACTGAGTTTTTTCTGTAGAAAAAACTGTTATACTATAAACTGTTGTACAAATAACGGGTATAATGAAAATTTACTACAGAAAACTGTTATACAAAACCATTTCTGAAGAAAAAAACTGTTAAATTTTATTTTTTTTTATAGAAAAACTATTATACTAAAATATTTTCATAGAAAAAACTGTTATACTGAAAATTTTCTATAGAAAAAAATTGTATACTTCAATTTTTCTACTGAAAAAACTGTTATAATAAAAAATGTTCTATAAGAAATCTGTTTTACTAAAAACCTACTGCAGAAAACTGTTATACAAAACAATTTCTAGAAAAAAAAGCAGTTAAATTGGACATTTTCTGTAGAAATACTGTTATACTGAAAATTTTGCATAGAAAACCTGTTATATTACAATACTTAACATTTCTACAGAAAACTCTTTTACTAAAACCTTTCTTTAGAAAAACTGTTAAATTGAAAATTTTCTGTAGAAAAACTGTTATAATAAAACAAGTTTTTTATAGAAAAAAAACTGATATACTGCAGTTTTGAAAAAACTGTTATACAGAAAATTTCCTTTACAAAAAAACTGTTATAAAAAACAATTTCTGAAAATTTTATGTTGAAAAAAACTGTTATACAAAAAATGATCTATATAAGTTACATGTTTCAGAACAATTTATGATTTTAGACATCGATTTTTATATATTTTTGAAATTCAAAAAAAAAATGTAATTTAAAATTTTTTTTCTACTTTCAATTTTATTTTTAAAATGTATCGTTTTTGGTAAAAAAAAACATAAAATACAAATTTATTGTTACATCTGCCCCCAATGTAACTCCTCCAGTTTAGTCTCTATCGTATTAGATCAACACGACCTCATCTAGTAAACTGATATAACCGTCAGTTAAAGTCCACTGAACTTCTTATTTCATTAAATTACTCATACGCCTAGTAGACACACAATTTCATGACTTACCCCCATTTTCACAAATGCAGTTATCGTTTAACTGGTAGTTATTTTTCCAGTTAGGACAATTTTTGTATGAGAACTGTCAATATATTTTAAAGTTAAAAAATAACTAGACATTGTGAAAATGGGGGTTAGTAAATTAAAAAACCTTACACCATTATTCCGACAGGCAATGTGTCGAACTGTTTTTGAACCGCCACACAACTGAGGATCACACCACGAATACTGCTGACACAAACAATTCAAAATGTTCGCAAATAAAACTAATAAAATTAACATTTTCCGTTTAACTGACACTTGTTGTATTAATGGAAAGTTCATTTTGTGTGTTAAGTTTTAAATAAAATTTTTTTGTTTTAAATTTGAAATTTAAATTTTTGTGGTTTTTAATTAATAATAAAAAAAACTTTCGGCTTAGGATTTTTTGTCAAGCGTTTTATTTTATATGAATTGAACAAATCTTTTTAAACTTTTTTTTCTTATTCTTCGATTTATTTAAATTAATTTAAAATTTTTATTTTTCGAAAGGCTAAGAAGTTTAAAACAAATGTTAACCGCCGACAACCGTTTACCGATACCGAATGATAGTAGTCAAGCTAAAAGTTTAACGGCCAAGCCCAAAAGACAATAATTTTTCTCTTAGTTATTGGCAATAATTTTATTATTTTTTTTTTTTTTTCTTAAAGTCTTTCTTTCTCGGTTTTGTGTGTTAAAATAAAATATAAAATTTAGAACAAGTTTTAAGTCATTTATTTTTTTTGTTGTTGCTGAATTTTTAAAAATAAAACAAATAAAAAAGTGTGTGTATAGAAAAAAAATTATGATTTTAAAATGCTAAAATTTAAATTTTTATAATTAAATAAAGAACAATAAACTCTCTCTTACACACACTCACTCATAAACTTTAACTCAATACAGGCATGGAAAAATTAAATTTATTTCTTATAACAAAATTAGTACTTTTTTTAAGCTTTTAAATACTAAACTAATTTTCAGCTAGACTAGACAAGATTATAAACTAGACAAAACTATAGACTAGACAAGACTATAGACTAGACTATAGACTAGACTATAGACTAGACTATAGACTAGACTATAGACTAGACTATAGACTAGACTAGACTATAGACTAGACTTTAGACTAGACTATAGACTAGACTATAGACTAGACTATAGACTAGACTATAGACTAGACTATAGACTAGACTATAGACTAGACTATAGACTAGACTATAGACTAGACTATAGACTAGACTATAGACTAGACTATAGACTAGACTATAGACTAGACTATAGACTAGACTATAGACTAGACTATAGACTAGACTATAGACTAGACTATAGACTATACTATAGACTAGACTATAGACTAGACTATAGACTAGACTATAGACTAGACTATAGACTAGACTATAGACTAGACTATAGACTAGACTATAGACTAGACTATAGACTAGACTAGACTAAGACTAGACTATAGACTAGACTATAGACTAGACTATAGACTAGACTATAGACTAGACTATAGACTAGACTATAGACTAGACTATAGACTAGACTATAGACTAGACTAGACTATAGACTAGACTATAGACTAGACTATAGACTAGACTATAGACTAGACTATAGACTAGACTATAGACTAGACTATAGACTAGACTATAGACTAGACTATAGACTAGATAGACTAGATAGACTAGACTATAGACTAGACTATAGACTAGACTATAGACTAGACTATAGACTAGACTATAGACTAGACTATAGACTAGACTATAGACTAGACTATAGACTAGACTATAGACTAGACTATGACTAGACTATACTAGACTATAGACTAGACTATAGACTAGACTATAGACTAGACTATAGACTAGACTATAGACTAGACTATAGACTAGACTATAGACTAGACTATAACTAGACTATAGACTAGAACTATAGACTAGACTATAGACTAGACTATAGACTAGACTATAGACTAGACTATAGACTAGACTATAGACTAGACTATAGACTAGACTATAGACTAGACTATACTAGACTAGACTATAGACTAGACTATAGACTAGACTATAGGACTAGACTATAGACTAGACTATAGACTAGACTATAGACTAGACTATAGACTAGACTATAGACCTAGACTATAGACTAGACTATAGACTAGACTATAGACTAGACTACTAGACTACTAGACTATAGACTAGACTATAGACTAGACTATAGACTAGACTATAGACTAGACTATAGACTAGACTATAGACTAGACATAGACTAGACTATAGACTAGACTATAGCTAGACTACTAGACTAGACTATAGACTAGACTATAGACTAGACTATAGACTAGACTATAGACTAGACTATAGACTAGACTATAGACTAGACTATAGACTAGACTATAGAACTAGACTATAGACTAGACATAGACTAGACTATAGGACTAGACTATAGACTAGACTATAGACTAGACTATATAGACTAGACTATAGACTAGACTATAGACTAGACTATAGACTAGACTATAGACTAGACTTATCGAGGACTATAGACTGCTATAGACTAGACTATAGACTAGACTATAGACTAGACTATAGACTAGACTATAGACTAGACTATAGATAGACTATAGACCTATGACTATAGACTAGACTATAGACTAGACTATAGACTAGACTATAGACTAGACTATAGACTAGACTATAGACTAGACTATAGACTAGACTATAGACTAGACTATAGACTAGACTATAGACTAGACTATAGACTAGACTATGACTAGACTATAGGACTAGACTATAGACTAGACTATAGACTAGATATAGACTAGACTATAGACTAGACTATAGACTAGACTATAGACTAGACTATAGACTAGACTATAGACTAGACTATAGACTAGACTATAGACTAGACTATAGACTAGACTATAGGACAGACTAATAGACTTAGACTATAGACTAGACTATAGACTAAGGACTATAGGACTCCCCCCCTAGACTATAGACTAGACTATAGACTAGACTATAGACTAGACTATAGACTAGACTATAGACTAGACTAACTAGATCTAGACTAGACTAGACTAGACTATAGACTAGACTATAGACTAGACTATAGACTAGACTATAGACTAGACTATAGACTAGACTATAGACTAGACTATAGACTAGACTATAGACTAGACTATAGACTAGACTATAGACTAGACTATAGACTAGACTATAGACTAGACTATAGACTAGACTATAGACTAGACTATAGACTAGACTATAGACTAGACTAGACTATAGATTAGACTAGACTAGACTATAGACTAGACTAGACTAGACTAGACTAGACTAGACTATAGACCAGACTAGACTATAGACTAGACTAGACTATAGACTAGACTATAGACCAGACTATAGACTAGACTATAGACTAGACTATAGACAAGACTATAGACAAGACTATAGACTAGACTATAGACTAGACTATAGACTAGACTATAGACTAGACTAGACTATAGACTAGACTAGACTAGACTAGACTAGACTAGACTAGACTAGACTAGACTATAGACTAGACTAGACTAGACTATAGACTAGACTATAGACTATAGACTAGACTAGACTATAGACTATGACTAGACTAGACTAGACTATAGACTAGACTAGACTAGACTAGACTAGACTATAGCCTAGACTAGACTAGACTAGACTAGACTAGACTAGACTAGACTAGACTAGACTAGACTAGACTAGACTAGACTAGACTAGACTAGACTAGGACTAGACTAGACTAGACTAGACTATAGACTAGACTAGACTATAGACTAGACTATAGACTAGACTATAGACTAGACTATAGACTAGACTATAGACTAGACTATAGACTAGACTATAGACTAGACTATAGACTAGACTATAGACTAGACTATAGACTAGACTGTAGACTAGACTATAGACTAGACTATAGACTAGACTATAGACTAGACTATAGACTAGACTATAGACTAGACTATAGACTAGACTATAGACTAGACTATAGACTAGACTATAGACTAGACTATAGACTAGACTATAGACTAGACTATAGACTAGACTATAGACTAGACTATAGACTAGACTATAGACTAGTATACTAGACTATAGACTAGACTATAGACTAGACTATAGACTAGACTATAGACTAGACTATAGACTAGACTATAGACTAGACTATAGACTTGACTATAGACTAGACTAGACTAGACTTAGACTAGACTATAGACTAGACTAAATAAAAGGGTACATACTAGACTATACTATAGAACTACTATGTCGACTATTTGTCTTAAGTTAGAAAAAGTACAGAAAATTTCGTGGGGATACCGCGGTATTCTTCGATATATAAATGTACTAAATTTTCCATGCCTGGCTCAATTGCTTTTTTCTTTAGTTGTAAGTTTAGATCAGTTTTCGGCAACCAGAACAAACAGGGAACGAGTGATTACAGCACACAAAACAGCTTGTTACTGTAGAAGCTGCATGTTAACTCTTTGTGCCAATCACTGTTCTTAAATCCGCTATGCAATATTAAAGATTCCAAATGTCTATCTTTTAAAATCCCGATAAAACAAAGGAAAGAACTTGTTCTTAAAACTATAGAGAGAGTGAATACTCGTTAATCTTTTTTTTTTGTATAATATTATTTATATTTAAATATTTATGTATATATTTTATTATAAGTATTATTTTATTTATACATATCTAGAATTGAATCTATTATTAATTATGCAATATTTGTTAGTTAGTTGGCGTAGAAGTTAGTCAGTAAGTTAGTTAGTTAGTTGCTAAATTAATATTCTTTTAGCGTGTCAATTTCACTTTAACTTGTCTTGTTATGACTTTAAGACGACTCTTAAAGCGTATTAATGTTTTTGTTGCTGCTGTCATTAGTTGATTTAAGCAGAGGAAGCATGTTCATTTAAATATCATCAAATATCATGTTGGAATTAAATTATGATTCGAATTATTTGCCACTTAAGTGTTAGTTATTGTTTTAGTATTTCTAGATTTCTTTACCCTACACCAGGGAAATATCAAAGTTTATCGTTCCGTTTGTCCTTTAGCTTTATTATAATCTGTTGAAGCTACTCTCGATTTGATTAGATTAGAAAGAGCTTTAAGTACTTCGACTTTGTTTCAGATCTTTTGTGCAGCCCGTAAGTTTACCATACTAGGTTCAATTCACACATGAAAATAACGGGTTTGATTGGTGAGAGGTTAAATATATTCTTCGGGGCTAGTTAAGCAGCACTCAAGATTATAGCTCGACGTGATCCTAATATTGGAAAGTGACACAATATGTGTTCAGAAGGGTTAATCCTGACAGGCACAAAATCTGCATAACTTTGATATGGCGTTACCTAGGATGAATTGGTAATATCTGAGATCGCAGTGTACCGTGAGTAATCCCGTTAGTATTCTAAAATAGTTTTCACATTTAGTAATGTCACACATTACGACGCCCGATCTGACTTTATATAATAGTAAGGCCTTGAGCGCTGCATGACTGTCTGACATTATGTATATTTTTATAGACACCTTGTCCTTATCCTCACACACTCCATAGCACAGGTGAAGATGGCATAGATTTCCTCGTGGAATATTGAGGAGAGATTGAGATGAAGATTGCTTTCTGGAAGTAAAGTCCACAAATATCTGCTCTAGTTTCACAATCAATTTGTTAGGACCCATCAGTAAACCAAACTTTTAATTTTTTTTTTTATTGGTTCCAGTTGGTGATGGATCTAACTACGCTACGCTAACTTGGATTGGATCTGTACCGCCTTCCTTGTCCGCACCTGAATTAGGGCTTTAAATGGGTTTAGATTTCAGAGAAATCTTGGGAGCTTTAGAGATTCTATGCTTTTGGTTTAAAAGCACTAATAGCATGTATGTATACTTGCAGTTTCTGACGATTCTATTCCAGTAGTTGGTGTTCAAGGACATTTCAAAGTTCATAATTCTGTTTGCAACTACATTTAGCAAGGGTTCTACTTCGAAGGACGTCCCTTTAGCTTTGTTATCATTCGTTCAAAACACACTAACTTGAATTGGATCAGTACCGCCTAGTTAGCACCTAAAGTAGGGGTTTCAATGGTATTGGAGGGGATCTTGGGAGCTTTAGAGAGAAACGCAGTAGTAGCAGATCTACCAGCAACGATACCACTCCACTATTCGAAGCCTCAGTAAGAAATAACTTAATACAGCTAGAAAACGATGATGTAGTAAATGGGGGTTATTTTGACATTTACCGGATACCGAAGGACATTTTTTGGACAGTTTGGTAGCATTTTAAGACAAATGTCAGACTTAGATAACTGCCGTTTATTAGGAGACAGATAGGGGAAATCAGCCGCTCAATAAGAGGTCATTCAAGGGTCAACGTACATGATATTCTGCTGCCATAACAAACTATGATGTAAATAATGTGATCGTATATTAGCCGCTGAAGATGGTTATATCTCTAGAATTTTGGTGGTATTTTTATTCATTTCATCACAGAAAGAACTGCGCTTAACCTACAACTATAACCAGCGAAGTCGTTAGCCATTATATTTGACACCTTTTTTATTTCCTCAGCTCATGTCACTACAGTCACTCACAAATTGCAAAGTAGCAACAAGGTCCTTAGTCGGTCAGTGGGTAATTCTGCTGCTCAACATCCATTAGTGATATCCAGTGGAGAAAGATTCAAAGCTGCCTAAATGCTGCCTTAAGGACTGTAACTGGCTGCTTAAAACAAACATCATCTTCACCAGGAAACGAAGCTTCTTCCACACAAGGAACATAATGTAATGTTAACTTAACAGTTTCTCCTGAGATTCAACTGAGGAGTCATCCCAACTTTAATATCAATCTGTTGGATGCTCCCCCGAGGGATGTCAGGAAGGACTTCCGTATATATAAAGGGAATACAAGTAGTTATGTATAGGATCCATTGAATCAGTTCTAATATTCGGCTGCGTTGAAAAACATTTATAAAGACGTCTTCAATTCCGTTGTCGCAGAATACCGCATGAATGTCGTACTTGAAGGTCGCCCATTGCCCCCTTGCAGCTACGGAAGAAAACCTGTCGCGCAGTACAAGAGTAGTTCTGACACAATAACGATCGGGTTGGAGCAACAGGCTTAATGCCGATTGATCGAACATAGATCGTGCCGTCACTTACTCTCACCGCTTATTTAATTGCTCAGCCAACCCTACTTCACTTTGTCCAATGGATTTATGGACATATCCTGTTGATATTGTTTTATGGACATTGATGCTTAACCCTTCAACTAGATTATAGTATAGTTTAAGCTGTTTCAACAAAAACAAATTTGAGTAGATTTCTAAGTAACGCATTCTTGAGACGTCTAGATCATAAAAGAAGCTTTTATGAAGATAAAAGCTTAAGAGTCCATACGATCTGTCCAATCGTACAGTGACCAGTAGGTATGTCTATATAAATGAATATATATTAAAAACCATGATTCTTGTGTATATCGGTGTATAATATTTAAGGCACCATCAATTTCCCATGAAGTTTATGTGCAATATTTGGTTCTCTAGAACATTATTCCTGGAATCTTTACCATTAAAACCGATCAAATTCTGAATGATATATGTATTTATCTTCTAGCAAGAAGTGTTATTTGACAGCCAGAGAAAGGTAAGGGCAAATTTTATGAGTTCGACATAAGTACAACCTTGCCCCAAGCCCTAGTAGTGTCTAACTATATTTGTGTCTCTATAGCAAGAAGCGATTGATCAATATGGAATTTTGTATGTTCATCAATTCATTACATCTTATACTATCAAAGGCTCATTGGGAGTCAGATAAGTCATCTAGGTACTATCGCGTGGAAATAATAAAAAAAATAAATTCTTTTCTTTCGTTTTTACCTTTTTTTGGAATGGTCTTTTAGATCTCTTCCTCTTTTCGCATTCAACTAAACAGGTGTGAACGTACCTTATCACAGAAAATATGGTTATTGCTATTTAGATCGTACCTTTTGGATTTGCCGGCATTTCCATGTGTTACAAACATTATGATAAACTCCATATATTTTTGGTGAAGGGTAGGGTGTATATGAAATTCTAAAACCCCGAATGAAGCAGTCTAACTTGTTTTCTAATTATGTTTATGTCTATAAGTGGCATCGATTAATTGGTTTTTTATTATGTTATAATGACGAAAGCGATCAATAGGCCACTTTTACATCGGTAGAGTAAATTTTACAAAAATTTATTCTTTAATTTTAAGAAAAATTTCAAATTTGAATAACTTTTTCCGATTAAACTGGCTTAATATTATAACAAGGGGCTTTACTAAAAATCCACAAAAACCCATACCATAAAAAGTAATGTGTAATGCATTTGTAATTGATTTTTTTTTTACAAAATTCGACGAAAATTTTATGAAATTTATTTCAATTAAAATTGTATTTAGTACTTATAATAATTTCCAATTCTTAATTCCTGTGTAAAAGTGTAAATATTCCGGGAATTTGCAAAATAAATAATCCCGAAATTAACCATAACCCTAAAACAAAGATTTATTGTGAATTAAAAAAAAAAAAACTGAAACATTTACGCTTTGGGAGTGTGAAGGTTAATTTGAATATTAAGATTTCTTACGAATCATATATCAGATTTTCTAAGACTTGACTCACATGATCAATGATATTATAACAATTATCTTCAGATAATAGCAGAATGATTGAGCATTAAAATATAATAACTTATTTTAATTAATTTGTAGAAAAAACAAATCCTGTTGATTAAATAATAACATGTTGATTATAGCGATAATAACTATTTAATAAAATATATCTGAAAACCATTAATAAATGTGAGGAAATTGTAATTAATTAGAAAATCTTGTCATGCTAAATTCTCAAAGCCTTTATTTAAGATTTAATACCCCAACTATGATTACTCATAACAAATATTAGTGGAAGTTTCTTAAAATCTAAGAGGAATACAAATATCAAAACTATTCATATGTTTTATAATTGAAAGGAGGAAATAATTTTCATTTATCACACAGTTAAAACTATTGATCAAGCCGACAGAATACATATTTTCTCACACGTCATATAAATAAATCAATAATAGGTTTAACCGGTTCAATAATTTTATATGAAGAAAATCGACTTTTTTTTAGAAACTAAACTAAGTATTTCCGAAATTCTTGATTTGTTTATTTTGCATAAAAAGTCTTAAATTAGATAACACTTAAAAACGTAATATTTGGGAAAGAATATTTATGCTGGAACTAGTGTCCAACTATTGGAGGTCAATAGGTTGTTGACTTATTGTTTAGTTTAAAAAAAAGAAAGCAAATTTTTATTTATTCAAAGATTTATGTTGTTTACTTTAATAATTTAGAGGGGCATTTAATGATAAATAACGAATATTTCACAACACATCCTAACTGGTATTTATGTCTAAATTAGTGAAACGTGCTAATTTTTTGTTCGTTTTGTATTTGTTTACTTTGTGTCAGCAAGTGTGATTAATTGAATGTGAATATAAATGAAACACTATTTAGAAGTATTCAGAATAATTTAGTAGATGAATGAAAAAGTTAAAAACATTGAAATGATTAAGAATATAGTGAAGATGCAGTGGATTTTCTCGTAACACCTTGACTATTCAAAAATAGCGAATTATTCATAAACACAGTTCCAACAGAGCCAGCAAAACTGAAACTAACTAACTATAACTAACTACTAACTAACTATAACTAACTAACCGACTAACTAACAACTAAACTAACTAACTAACAAACTAACTACTAACTAACTAACAACTAACTAACTAACTAACAACGAACTAACAACGAACTAACAAAACGAACAACCCTAACCAACAACTACTAAACTAACTAAACTAACTAACTAACTAATAACTAACTAACTAACTAACACGAACGAACAACTAACGAACAACGAACGAAAACGAACGAACGAACAGACGAACGAACGAACGAACAACAACTACTAACGAAAACTAACAACTAACTAAAACAAAACAACTAACTAAGAACTAACAACTAAACTAACTAAACTAACTAACAACAACTAACGATACTAACACGAACTAACTACCTACTAACTAACTAACTAACTAAACTAACTAACTAACTAACTAACTAACTAACTAACTAACTAATTAACTAACTAACTAACTAACTAACTAACTACTAACTACTAACTAACTAACTAACTAACTAACTAACTAACTAACTAACTAACTAACTAACTAACTAACTAACTAACTAACTAACTAACTAACTAACTCCTAACTAACTAACTAACTAACTAACTAACTAACTAACTAACTAACTAACTAACTAACTACTAACTAACTAACTAACTAACTAACTACTAACACTAACTAACTAACTAACTAACTACTACTAACTAACTACCTACTACTAACTAACTAACTAACTAACTAACTAACTAACCTAACTAACTAACTAACTACTAACTAACTAACTAACTACTAACTAACTAACTAACTAACTAACTAACTAACTAACTAACTAAACTAACTAACTACTAACTAACTAACTAACTAACTAACTAACTAACTACTAACTACTACTAACTAACTAACTAACTAACTAACTAACTAACTACTAACTACTAACTAACTACTAACTAACTAACTAACTAACTAACTAACTAACTAACTAACTAACTAACTAACTAACTAACTAACTAACTACTAACTAACTAACTAACTACTAACTAACTAACTAACTAACTAACTAACTAACTAACTAACTAACTAACTAACTAACTAACTAACTAACTAACTAACTACTAACTACTAACTAACTAACTACTACTAACTAACTAACTAACTAACTAACTAACTAACTAACTAACTAACTAACTAACTAACTAACTAACTAACTAACTAACTAACTAACTAACTAACTAACTAACTAACTAACTAACTAACTAACTAACTACTAACTAACTAACTAACTAACTAACTAACTAACTAACTAACTAACTAACTAACTAACTAACTAACTAACTAACTAACTAACTACTAACTAACTAACTAACTAACTACTAACTAACTAACTAACTAACTAACTACTACTAACTAACTACCTACTAAACTAACTAACTAACTAACTACTAACTAACTAACTAACTAACTAACTAACTAACTAACTAACTACTAACTAACTACTAACTAACTAACTAACTAACAACTAACTAACTAACTAACTAACTAACTTACTAACTAACTAACTAACTAACTAACTAACTAACTACTACTAACTAACTAACTAACTACAACTAACTAAACTAACTAACTAACTACTAACTAACTAACTAACTAACTAACTAACTAACTAACTAACTAACTAACTAACTACTAACTACTAACTAACTAACTAACTAACTAACTACCTAACTAACTAACTACTACTAACTAACTAACTAACTAACAACTAACTAACTAACTAACTAACTAACTAACTAACTAACTAACTAACTAACTAACTAACTAACTAACTAACTACTACTAACTAACTAACTAACTAACTAACTAACTAACTAACTAACTAACTAACTAACTAACTAACTAACTAACTAACTAACTAACTAACTAACTAACTAACTAACTAACTAACTAACTAACTAACTAACTAACTAACTAAAGTAGAGAGTTTATATCCAATCAGACACCGTTGTGAAAGAGAAACCCAGAACCCTCTATCCAGCTGTGTCAGGATCGGCTAGTAGAGTCTTAGAATTTTGGAACATTTGTCCATAGTAATTAAATATTAAGAGGTTTTACTGATATTTTTCTACCATTAAAGTCCACATTCGAACCATGACTGCCTAATTCATCTGCGATCTCGTTTCAGTGTCTTGGCATCGTCCGTCTGAAAGACACGTCTATAAGACAATTTTTAGTCGTTATCAATTAGATAAACTCAGTCACCTGTGCCGGATTTCATCCCTCAAAAAATATATTTGGACCCAATCCACTCGACTAGTTAACAATGTTGAAGCTGTATCTTCGAAGTCCTAGGTAACAAACAAATGATCAGAAATACTCTAAGTATCCCTGTTAGGCCTACCTCATACAGTATTCTGTATTCTGCTTTGCTCCTACGAGAGCTGACTCAAACTGTCTAAATAAGTTCATAGCCTTCACACTTTCAACATATTTCTCAATTGGGTGCAGATTTAGAGTAATATCCAATGCGGCGTGCGGTATACTGCCCCAACATTGGATAGTATGGACCATACTAACGAACTGTAAATCCAGTTTACCAAGTCTGATCGTAAGTCCCAATTCTTACTAATGGAGTTTCTGCACTCGTAATAAGCATTGAGTATATTTTTCTTCCAAGAAAATTTGCTTAAAATTTATTTTTTTCATAAAATTTTGCATTAGAAAAGTACAACCCTAATATGTAGTGAGTATAATTTTTTGCTACTTTCAGCCAACTTTTTTTTTTCATTCTAAATGACTATTATTGTACTTTCCCCCAAAGTAATCATATTTTTAACATCGTTCAATTAAAAGCGTAATTTACAAAAAATATCATTTTAAAAAAACTTGAATCTATTGAATATTAATTGTTAATTTTTTTTTGATGACTTTATTGTAGTACCCAAGAGTACAACAGCAATAAACTGGTATTGCACAAGAACAAAAAAAAAAAAAAAAAAAAAAAAGAATCATAAATCTTTTTTAAAATTTATAATAAATTTAAGCAAATAAATATAAAAATTAATTATGCATTTCTAAAAATACAGAATATTAACTTAACTCTCTTTCTTGTCTAAATATCAGCTATTCAAATGAAAACCGGACAAATCAAACTGAATATAATAAAACTTATTTATAATTTTGTTTTATTTTTTCTTGTATCAGTTTCAGCACAAGACAATTCAAGAAAAAAAAAACTATTTTCTAGACATTTTGGCATCAGTCAAAACCCACACGAATAAATTTGAATATGGCTTCTTTTTTGTCTTGTTAATATTATGTATTTTTTTTTTTTTGTTTTTTGTCTGAACAAAATCATCATCAATCAATATTTCTTTTAACTTTTATTGCTGGTCAAATCATTAATTAAGCCACGAGTATTTAAATCAAATAAAGACAACAATCAACCGACAAAACTTCAATCACACATTTGTAGAAACATGATTTTATTTTTTTTTTTAACAGGTTGTATTAGAATTAAAACATTGGTTAAACAGGGAAAGGAAAGTTTAACTAACAGTTAGACGTTTACCATAGTATTCATAAGCTTCTAATAAAGTTATTAATAATTTATTATAGACCTATAATGGAAAAAAACTTTAATACACCATTAATAAAGCATTAATATGCTTGGAACATTAGATTTTACAAAATCAATTTGAATGAGATGACTGCAGTTGCACAACTATCAAATTTTTTTCCAAGTGTACTTTGACATCACATATAATTGATGTATGGTCACCTAACAACATCAGCTCTAGACGTCTGATTAGTTTTAGTTATTTTCACAACCTTTTTTGTATAAATTATTACAAAACTGAATGAGTAATATTTTATCAACGTCTAAAAGTATGCTATATATTTTGTAGTTTATTTAAAATATGTGTTTAGTTTGTATTGTGTTGTATTTAGTGGATTGTGTGGGCTTTAAAAAAACCCACACAATTTATCAAGTTTTTCTCATGAGCAAATTCCAACCCTATAAGAAATACACATGTTCGGATGTTTTTATGAGCAAATTTTGTTCTGAAAAACAATACGATGCTGACTGTGTTCTGTTTTATTTGATTGTGTTTATTGCCATCCACGCATATCTTCCGTTATTATCCTGTCATCGTGTTTAAATATTAATATTTCAAAATATTAGTATTTGTTTTTCTTTTTTATACCCTTCACCTTTGTGAGAAGGATATATATGTGTGTATTAGTTTGTCATTCCGTTTGTAACAATAAAAATTTCCATTTATAGAACAAATTTTGTATGAAAATTTGATTTATAAACCTTTGATAAAAGTTTATGAATAAGACCCCGAGTCCTTATAGGTAACGTTGCCGATTTAACCATGTCCGTTTGTCTGTCTGTGTTTATGAATGTTGAAGAGCTTTACGTGAACACCTGCCGTGTTGGACTTATTTCACGATGGTCTAATTTGCTAACTAACCTCTTGCCATAGTAGTCCCGTTGAGGAATGATAGGCATCATGAGTCAAGCTCAATCAAAACCCGACAAAGGAAAAGGCAATCACTGGTTAGAGCCGATAGAAGGGGCGGCCCAACATCAGGTAAAAATACCCTATTGATGCTATGAGGAATGCTCTTGTCCCTACTGACCTCATACAGTCGCCCAACAACACTTCTGGTTGATGGCTCTGTTGTTTCGGCAACAGCATCTAAGGACGAATCACTAGTTAGAGCCAATAGAAGGGGCGGACCCCACATCAGGTGAAAACACCCTATTGATGCTATGAGCCTCTACCAGTATTCTCATAAGGACTCACCCTTGACCTCTTAAAGTCGCCCAACCACACTACTGAAATGTCGACAAAGGAAAAGGCTTAGAGCCGATAGAAGAGGCGGCCCAACATCAGCCAAAAACACCCTATTAATGCTATGAGGAATGCTCTTGTCCCCACCGGCATTCACATCATCTAATGACTCATCCTTGAACTCATAAAGTCGCCCAACCACACTTCTGGTTGATGGCTCTGTTGTTTCAGCAACAGCATCTAAGAACGAATCACTAGTTAGAGCCAATAGAAGGGGCGGACCCAACATCAGGTGAAAACACCCTAATGATGCTATGAGCCCCTACCAGTATTCTCATAACGACTCACCCTTGACCTCTTAAAGTCGCCCAATCACACTATTGAGATGTCTCTGTTGTTTCGGCAACAACACCTTAGGACGAATTGGTGGTTCGAAATCACAGATCTATATTTAATTAGTCGGATTTGTTACAGTAGCCACAGGGACCTAGTGTGATAAGTTAAGCCATGAAGGAATTGCCGATCAATTAAAGATTAAGATATTAACAACTGCGCCAACGTCTCAAGCAACTCCACCGCTACTCCATCCGTCACTCAATCTGACAAATCCTCAAATACAACTCAGAATCCCTTTCATCCATCAGATACAAGTAACCGATGGTACAACACACACCAACGCATACCAAATTTTTGCATTATCAGCTCAAATCCAACATTTTGTTAATCCACAACCTTGTCCTGAGGTTTGTACCGCTCCTAGTTTCTAGGAGCGATAACAGAATCCTATACCGAAAATTTTACCGTATATCAATGTTTTAACCAAGCAATTCCCGAGAATTTGGATTTAAAACACAGCCACTACGTGGATCCCGAAGTAACCTTAACTAACTGATCAGTCAGGACAGAGTCCTGCAGGCCACAGGCCACCCGTAGTACCAGATTATGTGGTTCTCTGGTTCGACCCCATGTCAAATCATTCCAAGGATAGGCCGAGGATACATTTGATCATAACCAGTTTATAGTCTCGGCAGACTAGAGGTATTGGTAGCACCTCTGATTGCAATCCCGATGGCATCAAGTTAACATGCTCCGGGAGGGTATTTGTGTGTATGTTAAAATTAGTTTTTAGAAGACCACAGATCCCTGTGAGATCTAAATCTTCAATAATTCTGTCAGACATGGGTTCGGGAAGAACGCTATTTAAAATCAGCAAAATCCGTCCATAAATAACAGAGATATGAGCAAAAATCCGATACAAGCTCTCAAAATTTCGTTTTTGGTACTTTTTCGTTCTTCAAAAAGTAATTCTATAGTAATTCTTCTATAGAAATATGAAATTAAACATGTAGAGCCCGAATTAAGTGAGATCCTATAAAAAGGGACTTTTGGTACTTTTTCGTTCTTCAAAAGGTACTTTGTGTGTATGTTGAAATTAATTTTCAGAAGGCCCCAGATATCTGTGAGACCCAAATCTTCAATAATTCTATCAGACATGTGTTCGGAAAGAACGCTATTTAAAATCAGTAAAATCGTCTCTAAATAACGGAGATATGAACAAAAGTTCGAGCTCTGAATATTTTTTTGGTACTTTTTCTTCTTCAAAAGGTACCTTTTGAATTCACTATAATATTGAAGATAGAAACTTGATATAAAGCATATAGAGCCCGCATTAAGTGAGAACCTATAAAAGTGGACTTTTTGGAACTTTTCCGTTCTTCAAAAAGGTACTTTTTGTCAGACTATAGATACAGTTAGCGCCTCTTTTTCCCGGGATATCAATCACACTAAAATGGGGCCTATCATCAATCATCAGAAGGCCCCAGATATCTGTGAGACCCAAATCTTCAATAATTCTATCAGACATGTGTTCGGAAAGAACGCTATTTAAAATCAGTAAAATCGTCTCTAAATAACGGAGATATGAACAAAAGTTCGAGCTCTGAATATTTTTTTTGGTACTTTTTCTTCTTCAAAAGGTACCTTTTGAATTCACTATAATATTGAAGATAGAAACTTGATATAAAGCATATAGAGCCCGCATTAAGTGAGAACCTATAAAAGTGGACTTTTTGGAACTTTTCCGTTCTTCAAAAAGGTACTTTTTGTCAGACTATAGATACAGTTAGCGCCTCTTTTCCCCGGGATATCAATCACACTAAAATGGGGCCTATCATCAATCATCAGAAGGCCCCAGATATCTGTGAGATCCAAATCTTCAATAATTCTATCAGACATGCGTTCGGAAAGAACGCTATTAAAATTAGCAAAATCGGTCCATAAATAACGGAGATATGAAAAAAAATCGTTACATGCTCTGAAAATTTATTTTTTGGTACTTTTCCGTTCTTCAAAAGTTACTTTTTGAATTTACTATAATATTGAACCTAGAAGAATGAAATTAAGCATGTAGAGCCCGGATTAAGTGGGAACCTATAAAAGGGGACTTTTTGGTACTTTTTCGTTCTTTAAAAAGGTACTTTTTGAATTCTCTACAATATTGAACCTTGAAATATAAAATTGAACATAAAGAGTCCTAAGATAATGAAAATCTATAAGAAAGTATTTTTGGTACTTTTTCGTTCTATGTCCCTGTTTGAATGAAAATCTATAAAAGGGAACTTTTCTGGTTGAATGTTTTTTGTTAACACATCATGGTGAAGGTTATAAAAGATTCGGCACAGCCGAATGCAGAACTCTTACTTGTTTCAATATAAAGTAATTCCTACACAGAAAGGTTGCAGTTTTTGGCAAAGGAAACTATGGCTATAACATTACGAAGATAATACAATTTATAAATTGTTTTGAATATTGAAATGTTGTATATTTCTTTAATAGTAGTAAAATGGATTTGATACTTTTGAATAGAGATCCTTTCTTTAAATATGCATATTCATCGCTACTTTCGACAAAAAAGTTTCTTTCCCACGCAAAAAATTTTAAATTGCACATATTTTTCAATTCAATACAAACGAAGAAGTAGGTTCGTTTTAAAAATTTAACATTCCCGATGTGTCTCACTTTACAGGCCCCTCACTGCGCCCCTAGTGAACCCATGAGGCTCAAATTCAAAACTTAACCTCGACAACACTCTCACTCTCCAGTTGAAATTTTATTAGAATTTATTCGAAATTTCTGAAGCTTCATTCCTTTTATAGCGGGATTTCATTGCCGATTATAACTGAGTGACCTGGTGCCCATATGATGCAGAGCCTTCCACTGTAAAAGTATTCGGCTATGAATCTCTTTTCGCAACATATTTTTCCGACTCTATAGACCGTAGAGACCTTATATAGCAGAGTTGATTTAGCCATGTTCGTCTGTCTATCTGCAGGTCTGTCTATGTGTATGTTGAAATTAGTTTTCAGAAGACCCCAGATATTTTCGATATCTAACTAATCAATAATGTTAACAGACATATCAGATACGAGCAAAGTTCCGAAATAACACGGGAAAATATTACGTTTTTTTTATTTCTATGAATTAAAAATTAGGTTATAAGTAATTACAAATCTGTACAAAAGATCCGCAGTTAAACGTGTTAAAATAGACAAAAGAATACTCGTTATATGCTTGGTAACCTAATCCTTTAAGAGAACATACATACATAATTTTCCTAATTTTATGAGTGCTATTTTCACTCTCATTGTCCACTTTAATCAGTAATGGATTCTACTCTGACATTGACATTTACTTGCAATATGAAACCTTAACTATATGACTCATAGTACGTCTTAGTATTGTAGCCGTAAAGTAAGTAATAACTTTCTTAAACATTACTTTTTGGTTCAAAAGGCAAGAATAATGAAAAGGAAAGAATTGTTGTAAATAAAATCATATGTCATCATCCCACGTTCGTATAAATAATATATTTTTTTGTAGTTGTGCTATATGTATATATATATATTTTTTTCAACAAAACAAAGACTATTTAGACTTCATTGGCCGGGTTATGTACACGTTCTTATGACCATTCATCCATCCAACCGTTCGTCGGACCAACAACCACTCAAGGGCCATTTACTCTTAAGAAACTTAATATCATGGTCTAAACTAAACAAATTGCAATGTGAAGATATGTATGTTGGTGGCATAAAACGTTTCTGTCGTTTCGACGTCTTGGTCAATGATGCCACACTACTATGTATAGCGGCCACTGCCACCAACATCAAAATATATTCCATACAATGCTCATCATAATTTTTAGTTAAATAAAAGATGCCTGCTTTATTGTTTTCTTGTTGTTTTTACTTTATGATACTTTTAGTGGAGAATTATGATTCTTTTCAGAATATTTTGTTTTATTTTGACTCGTGTCATGTTATTTTTTTAACTTGACGGTAGCATAATTCCCGGATATTTTTATTTGTTTTTGTAGTTGTTGTTTATTATTTTGTGATCTCAAAAGGAGTCAAAATACAAATGTAGTAAATACAGTACATGTGATGTTGATGCGGAGCAGGCACAGTGGTACAAAGTATTTAAGATTTAGAAATAACTAACTAACTAACTACTAACTAACTAACTAACTAACTAACTAACTAACTAACTAACTAACTAACTAACTACTAACTAACTAACTAACTAACTAACTAACTAACTAACTAACTAACTAACTAACTAACTAACTAACTAACTAACTAACTAACTAACTAACTAACTAACTAACTAACTAACTAACTAACTACTAACTAACTAACTAACTAACTAACTAACTACTAACTAACTAACTAACTAACTAACTAACTAACTAACTAACTAACTAACTAACTAACTAACTAACTAACTAACTAACTAACTAACTAACTAACTAACTAACTAACTAACTAACTAACTAACTAACTAACTAACTAACTAACTAACTAACTAACTAACTAACTAACTAACTAACTAACTAACTAACTAACTAACTAACTAACTAACTAACTAACTAACTAACTAACTAACTAACTAACTACTAACTAACTAACTAACTAACTAACTAACTAACTAACTAACTAACTAACTAACTAACTAACTAACTACTAACTAACTAACTAACTAACTAACTAACTAACTAACTAACTAACTAACTAACTAACTAACTAACTAACTAACTAACTAACTAACTAACTAACTAACTAACTAACTAACTAACTAACTAACTAACTAACTAACTAACTAACTAACTAACTAACTAACTAACTAACTAACTAACTAACTAACTAACTAACTAACTAACTAACTAACTAACTAACTAACTAACTAACTACTAACTAACTAACTAACTAACTAACTAACTAACTAACTAACTAACTAACTAACTAACTAACTAACTAACTAACTAACTAACTACTAACTAACTAACTAACTAACTAACTAACTAACTAACTAACTACTAACTAATAACTAACTAACTAACTAACTAACTAACTAACTAACTAACTAACTAACTAACTAACTAACTAACTAACTAACTAACTAACTAACTAACTAACTAACTAACTAACTAACTAACTAACTAACTAACTACTAACTAACTAACTAACTAACTAACTAACTACTAACTAACTAACTACTAACTAACTAACTAACTAACTACTAACTAACTAACTAACTAACTAACTAACTAACTAACTAACTAACTACTAACTAACTAACTAACTAACTACTAACTAACTAACTAACTAACTAACTAACTAACTAACTAACTAACTAACTAACTAACTAACTAACTAACTAACTAACTAACTAACTAACTACTAACTACTAACTAACTAACTAACTAACTAACTAACTAACTAACTAACTAACTAACTAACTAACTAACTAACTACTAACTAACTAACTAACTAACTAACTAACTAACTAACTAACTAACTAACTAACTAACTAACTAACTAACTAACTAACTAACTAACTAACTAACTAACTAACTAACTAACTAACTAACTAACTAACTAACTAACTAACTAACTAACTAACTAACTAACTAACTAACTAACTAACTAACTAACTAACTAACTAACTAACTAACTAACTAACTAACTAACTAACTAACTAACTAACTAACTAACTAACTACTAACTAACTAACTAACTAACTAACTAACTAACTAACTAACTAACTAACTACTAACTAACTAACTAACTACTAACTAACTAACTAACTAACTAACTAACTAACTAACTACTACTAACTAACTAACTAACTACTAACTAACTAACTAACTAACTAACTACTAACTAACTAACTACTAACTAACTAACTAACTACTAACTAACTAACTAACTAACTAACTAACTAACTACTAACTAACTAACTAACTAACTAACTAACTAACTAACTAACTAACTAACTAACTAACTAACTAACTAACTAACTAACTAACTAACTAACTAACTAACTAACTACAACTAACTAACTAACTAACTAACTAACTAACTAACTAACTAACTAACTACTAACTAACTAACTAACTACTAACTAACTAACTAACTAACTACTAACTAACTAACTAACTAACTAACTAACTACTACTAACTAACTAACTAACTAACTAACTAACTAACTAACTAACTAAACTAACTAACTAACTAACTACTAACTAACTAACTAACTAACTAACTAACTAACTAACTAACTACTAACTAACAACTAACTAACTAACTACAAACTAACTAACTAACTACTAACTAACTAACTCTAACTAACTAACTAACTAACTACTACTAACTAACTAACTAACTAACTAACTAACTAACTAACTAACTAACTAACTAACTAACTAACTACTACTAACTACTAACTAACTAACTACTAACTAACTAACTAACTAACTAACTAACTAACTAACTAACTAACTAACTAACTAACTAACTAACTAACTAACTAACTAACGAACTAACTAACTAACTAACTAACTAACGAACTAACTAACGAACTAACTAACTAACTAACAAACTAACTAACTAACTAACTATGTACAAAAATTGCCACCGGTGTGTAAGATATACAAAAGAGCGGTGGTGAGTCGTCTGGTCAGCTCACCCAGTGTAAAAGTATTCAAGTAAAGCCCTTTGACTTTTGTACATATGTCTGGCCTATTCTAAATATGATCTAAGTTTTGTTTTACGGTCTGGTTTATGGTCTGGTGTTTAGTCTAGCCTATCACTTGGTCTGTTGTCTGGTATATGTTTTAATCTATGGTCTGTTTTAGTCTATGCTCTGGTTTGTCCTCGGGCCTGGTCTATGGTTTGGGTTACAGTAAGATCTATTCAAATATTACAGATTTGGAGATCATTTTATTTTTACAGCCTCTTCGTTATTCGATTCCACTGTACACCAAAATTGCCAGACACACTAACAATACAGAATCCAATATCATTTATGAGTCTTTGAGTGTAATTCTATATTTCACTAAATAAAAACAACAACAACAAGAAATAAACACGAATATACTTTAAGTAAAAGGCAGGCGGCTAAAGATTCATTTTCAAATAAAAGAAAAAATAAAACGAAAATTTCTTTTAAATGTTTTTGATACTGTTGTGTGGTAAATTGTCCGGTTGTTAGTCCGTCTGCACGTTCATAAGTCTGTTTGACAGACTTTACTTATTCAGCTGGTCAGCGCTACCAACTACATAAAGAAGACATCACCATCGTCATCATCATCCACTTCCATATCGAGACATGTTTATGTACGTGCCAGTGAAATCAATGCCATTCATAAAATTCTATCTTTTCAATTCAGTTTAAAAGCGATTTTCTTTTTTTTTTCTTGTCGTTCAAATCATAATTTTTATTTTACTATGGATTTGATGTTTTGCCATGTACTGGCAAAACTAAAAGTCTTATTAATTTAATTTATTGAGATCTTCAAATTATTATAACAACTCTAGTTTTTTTTTGTATCCAGATATTATTTTATAGTGGGTTTTGCTCATGTTGCAACTATTATCCTATAATTTATGTTTAACCATAAATGCTATAAATATTAGTTATTGTATTCCACATCCTTTTTTTTGCCCAGTGAGTAGTTGTATTGCTCTGTTGTTTGTTGGTCTAAAGATGCTGCCAAAAAATAGAACTATTTAGAAAAGCTGAAAATTGTTTAAAATAATTCAAACACCCACTCACTGTTTGACTTTTTCTTCTATGTGTTTTATAGTTCGCTCTTTGAAAGCAGCGACATAAGGGTCATTTGTTTTTTTATTATTTCTTGAACCACAAATCATAAGTCATTTTTTCTGGTATAAATATAAATTTATTTGTTTTGTTCCATACATTCATACTTACACTCAAAGTTGAATATGTCTTCACGCCCCCAGTCGATCGTTTGGGATTTATCTACAAATAAAATTATTTTTATTGTTTTGGAACAAGTCGTAACTCTTAAGTTCTGTTCTAGTTGTGATCTAGTCCTGTTCCATTTCTGTTCTAGTTCCGTTCTAGTTCTGTTCTAGTCCTGTTCTAGTTCTGTTCTAGTTCTGTTATAGTTCTGTTCTAGTTCTGTTCTAGTTCTGTTCTAGTTCTGTTCTAGTTCTGTTCTAGTTCTGTTCTAGTTCTGTTCTAGTTCTGTTCTAGTTCTGTTCTAGTTCTGTTCTAGTTCTGTTCTAGTTCTGTTCTAGTTCTGTTCTAGTTCTGTTCTAGTTCTGTTCTAGTTCTGTTCTAGTTCTGTTCTAGTTCTGTTCTAGTTCTGTTCTAGTTCTGTTCTAGTTCTGTTTTAGTTCTGTTCTAGTTCTGTTCTAGTTCTGTTCTAGTTCTGTTCTAGTTCTGTTCTAGTTCAGTTCTAGTTCTGTTCTAGTTCTGTTCTAGTTCTGTTCTAGTTCTGTTCTAGTTCTGTTCTATTTCTGTTCTGTTCTAGTTCTGTTCTAGTTCTGTTCTAGTTCTGTTCTAGTTCTGCTCTAGTTCTGTTCTAGTTCTGTTCTAGTTCTGTTCTAGTTCTGTTCTAGTTCTGTTCTAGTTCTGTTCTAGTTCTGTTCTAGTTCTGTTCTAGTTCTGTTCTAGTTCTGTTCTAGTTCTGTTCTAGTTCTGTTCTAGTTCTTTTCTAGTTCTGTTCTAGTTCTGTTCTAGTTCTTTTCTAGTGCAGTTCTAGTTCTGTTCTAGTTCAGTTCTAGTTCAGTTCTAGTTCAGTTCTAGTTCAGTTCTAGTTCAGTTCTAGTTCAGTTCTAGTTCAGTTCTAGTTCAGTTCTAGTTCAGTTCTAGTTCAGTTCTAGTTCAGTTCTAGTTCTGTTCTAGTTCTGTTCTAGTTCTGTTCTAGTTCTGTTCTAGTTCTGTTCTAGTTCTGTTCTAGTTCTGTTCTAGTTCTGTTCTAGTTTTGTTTTAGTTTTGTTTTAGTTCTGTTCTAGTTCTGTTTTAGTTCTGTTCTAGTTCTGTTCTAGTTCTGTTCTAGTTCTGTTCTAGTTCTGTTCTAGTTCTGTTCTAGTTCTGTTCTAGTTCTGTTCTAGTTCTGTTCTAGTTCTGTTCTAGTTCTTTTCTAGTTCTGTTCTAGTTCTGTTCTAGTTCTTTTCTAGTTCTGTTCTAGTTCTGTTCTAGTTCAGTTCTAGTCCTGTTCTAGTTCTGTTCTAGTTCAGTTCTAGTTCAGTTCTAGTTCAGTTCTAGTTCAGTTCTAGTTCAGTTCTAGTTCTGTTCTAGTTCTGTTCTAGTTCTGTTCTAGTTCAGTTCTAGTTCAGTTCTAGTTCTGTTCTAGTTCTGTTCTAGTTCTGTTCTAGTTCTGTTCTAGTTCTGTTCTAGTTCTGTTTTAGTTCTGTTCTAGTTCTGTTTTAGTTCTGTTCTAGTTCTGTTCTAGTTCTGTTCTAGTTCTGTTCTAGTTCTGTTCTAGTTCTGTTCTAGTTCTGTTCTAGTTCTGTTCTAGTTCTGTTCTAGTTCTGTTCTAGTTCTGTTCTAATTTTGTTATAGTTCTGTTCTAGTTCTGTTCTAGTTCTGTTCTAGTTCTGTTCTAGTTCTGTTCTAGTTCTGTTCTAGTTCTGTTCTAGTTCTGTTCTAGTTCTGTTCTAGTTCTGTTCTAGTTCTGTTCTAGTTCTGTTTTAGTTCTGTTCTAGTTCTGTTTAGTTCTGTTCTAGTTCTGTTCTAGTTCTGTTCTAGTTCTGTTCTAGTTCTGTTCTAGTTCTGTTCTAGTTCTGTTCTAGTTCTGTTCTAGATCTGTTCTAGTTCTGTTCTAGTTCTGTTCTAGTTCTGTTCTAGTTCTGTTCTAGTTCTGTTCTAGTTCTGTTCTAGTTCTGTTCTAGTTCTGTTCTAGTTCTGTTCTAGTTCTGTTCTAGTTCTGTTCTAGTTCTGTTCTAGTTCTGTTCTAGTTCTGTTCTATTTCTGTTCTAGTTCTGTTCTAGTTCTGTCCTAGTTCGGTTTTTTGTAATCTCAAAGAGTAATGCTTAAATATTTTGAACAAACTACTTCTGTTCTTTTACTAACGTTTTTCTATGACTGTAAACAAAACTATTGCTTTCCTATACATATTGTAAACATGCAATTGTATTTATGTAAATCCTTTTTGGTCCTTTACAACATGTAATAATGAAAAATTATTATCCCCTAATAATTCTATTCTATTCAATAAAATTTGTCAGCAATTGGTCTTTGCGCTACAGCCAAGTAAATCATAGAAGGACCAGCACAAAAAAATCTCCATTAGATTGATGTTGTCATTGGTCATTAAATCTTTGTTGCCAAGTAATATTTTTTTTGGTCTTTTTTAAAGACCATTACAGTAATAAAATAGAAAACTTATTACCACGCAACACATGTTGACTTGTGTGTTTGTTGGCATTTTGTACAATAAATATGATTTATTCAAACTTCAGCCTAACAACAGTAACAAAAGTATCTCTAGTATTTGTAATTTTGTTTTTTGGCAAAAAAATTGTTTAGACGGCAAAGTTTAGGAAAGAGTATAAAGTAACTTTTGATGTTTGACATTATACCATCTCCAATTGTATTATAGTAATGTCCGTTTCCTTTACAGGATTCTTTATGTATAGACATTAGACTTGCCCTTAATAACATATTTTAGCTTTGGCTAGATAGCCAACCAGTAACGGATAGTACTGGATATATAACGATACTAGTTTCATTTTTTTATTATCAATAATTGTATAAAAATCTTTAAATTTTTAAATATTTCTTAATTTTTGATTGCTATACTGAGTAGAGAAGTTAAATGTTGTTATATTTTAAAAAATTATTTATAAAATCAAATATCTGGCGTTTAATTGGAAATGGTGTGGTGGTTTCAAGAAAATAAATTACATTTACTCAGTGTAGTTCAGAGACAGCTGAAGTGTATTTTATTAACTTGACAGTAAGTTCAAGGATTAATTGTTTAATTGAGTGGAAAATTTTTAATTTAATTTTTACAAAATTTTATAAAGTCAAATATGAAGTCATAGATATTTACCAGCTATTGGCAGAGTTTCAAAGTTAATAGGAGACCTAGTAAGAAAATGATAGTAAAACACATAAAGATTTTTTATCATAATCTAGTTCAGTTTTAGTTCAGTTCTAGTTCAGTTCTAGTTCAGTTCTAGTTCAGTTCTAGTTCTGTTCTAGTTCAGTTCTAGTTCAGTTCTAGTTCAGTTCTAGTTCAGTTCTAGTTCAGTTCTAGTTCTGTTCTAGTTCAGTTCTAGTTCAGTTCTAGTTCAGTTCTAGTTCAGTTCTAGTTCAGTTCTAGTTCAGTTCTAGTTCAGTTCTAGTTCAGTTCTAGTTCAGTTTTAGTTCAGTTCTAGTTCAGTTCTAGTTCAGTTCTAGTTCAGTTCTAGTTCAGTTCTAGTTCAGTCCTAGTTCAGTTCTAGTTCAGTTCTAGTTCAGTTCTAGTTCAGTTCTAGTTCAGTTCTAGTTCAGTTCTAGTTCAGTTCTAGTTCAGTTCTAGTTCAGTTCTAGTTCAGTTCTAGTTCAGTTCTAGTTCAGTTCTAGTTCAGTTCTAGTTCAGTTCTAGTTCAGTTCTAGTTCAGTTCTAGTTCAGTTCTAGTTCAGTTCTAGTTCAGTTCTAGTTCAGTTCTAGTTCAGTTCTAGTTCAGTTCTAGTTCAGTTCTAGTTCAGTTCTAGTTCAGTTCTAGTTCAGTTCTATTTCAGTTCTAGTTCAGTACTAGTTCAGTTCTAGTTCAGTTCTAGTTCAGTTCTAGTTCAGTTCTAGTTCAGTTCTAGTTCAGTTCTAGTTCAGTTCTAGTTCAGTTCTAGTTCAGTTCTAGTTCAGTTCTAGTTCAGTTCTAGTTCAGTTCTAGTTCAGTTCTAGTTCAGTTCTAGTTCTGTTCTAGTTCAGTTCTAGTTCAGTTCTAGTTCAGTTCTAGTTCAGTTCTATTTCAGTTCTAGTTCAGTACTAGTTCAGTTCTAGTTCAGTTCTAGTTCAGTTCTAGTTCAGTTCTAGTTCAGTTCTAGTTCAGTTCTAGTTCAGTTCTAGTTCAGTTCTAGTTCAGTTCTAGTTCAGTTCTAGTTCAGTTCTAGTTCAGTTCTAGTTCAGTTCTAGTTCAGTTCTAGTTCAGTTCTAGTTCAGTTCTAGTTTAGTTCTAGTTTAGTTCTAGTTCAGTTCTAGTTCAGTTCTAGTTCAATTCTAGTTCAGTTCTAGTTCAGTTTTAGATCACTTCTAGTTCTATATCTGTTCTAGTTCGGTTGTAGTTCTATTCTAGTTTAATTTTATATCAAAACTATAGTTGATTTAAAAGAAACTTGATTCGAAAATATCTCCCCTACCTTAACCCTTTTACAAACGTTATGTTGCAAGATCAGATGTTAACAATATTTAGCTTGTTTATTTTTCTGCGTCGTCTTTTAACTTTTGAAAAGTTATTATCATTATTGTTGCTTCAGTTGTATATATAGTTTTTGCATTATTGATTAGAACACAAGGTATTTAAAGAATATCTGACATGAAACGTGAGTGAAAAGTGAATTAATTTATAGTACAATCAATATACCCTAGTACAAATATGGACATTTATTTATTCGTTCATTGGATCGTTCGTTTAATCGCATAAAAAACAGAACGAAAAACATTGGAAACGCGCGGCATCATGTCTCTCCTTTTATGAAATTCAAACAAAATCAAATTATTGCACGCGTACGCATGTACTAGGCTCACAAAAGATTGACTCGTGCCAATTCCACAATTTACTTAAAGATTCTTCGTTTTGCTTTTGATTTGCTGGTGAAGAAAATAACAGACAGAAGAGGAAAAAAATGGGTTTTCTTGAAGAAGACGAATAAGATAAAAGACAACGCATCTTTAAATGATCATTTACAAGGAGAAGAGTTGTTCAATGGAGACGTTCGTTTTGTTTTTTTTTTTACTTGGTTTTTTATTAATTTTATTCTTTGAAATAAATTGTATAAATGTTAAAGAAACATTGATGAAGGGGATTGCCATCGAGAATAATAGAAATGGGGAAAACTGGCGAAGTTAGGGAAAAGTGTTTTATTTACTTTTATATGACCTATACATAGTTCTGAAGTCTATATTTGTTTCCAGATGTTGTAATGAGTTTTATATTAGACTCTGTTTATATATTTTGAAGATCGATAAATCCCTCGACAGTAAAACCTTCTGGTTTATCATTAAAATAGTTCATGATAATGTACTTCAAATCTAAATCTTATTATAGATAGTCCAACGTCACAACATCCCGATTGATTAAGCTAACCCGTTAGCTGAAATATTCGGAAACAAATCTCTCTTGTCGGAAAGCAATCAAGCACCACCTAAGCTATAAATAGTTTACTTAACAAGCGCTTTCAGAGTCTTTGCTGAGACACCTACTAGTCCACTTTTTGCTGTGAGCAATCTTTTTAATCATTCCATTAAAGACAAAAGCATTTGGAGATTGGCTTAACCAAGACCTTATAACAATCACTGAGTGATTTCATATGAATAGGGTTGATTTCACCGCTCGCAGGACTCAATGTTGTATTTCAACACAAAAACTCAGGACAGACCGTTTTGATTCATCTTTGTTTATGGAGATTATAGCGAGATGGACAAAATGTTCTAATTCACGACTTATGCAAACATTTTCGGAATAAAGAATAGAACAATATCATTAATTTCAGTTTGACTTTAGGTTGGGACCTACCAAATTCTATCTGATCTCGTGCAGGTAATGATATCACCGCTTGTGTTGAAAATATAAATAGTCTTCCAATGATAAGTGATCTCATGGTTAGGATAGGTTGATAGGAGGATATATTACATCAAATCTGAAGAAGTACACCTACGACAATATCGGGACTATTGTGAGCTCCTTTTCATGGAAGAAAAATGTTTGTTGGTAAGAAAACATAGTGTTCCTGGACGTAAGAATTTTTTTAAGCAGAGTTCATGAAGAATTTTATATTATAATATCACTTTTGGATCTAACTTTGACCAATACCTGACATTGGCAAAGAAAATGCTCCAGAGTTCATCTGTCCTCTCCACATTTTCTACATTTGTTTGAATCCCCACGTCCAATTTTGTATATCTGTGCCCATAATCCTGTATGTCTACTAAGAATAGGTACCATCCTCAAATTTGGACATTTTGAGGAGATTTCTATTCTTGCTCTCATTAGGGTCAACCCATAGGATATTTGTAGTTCTAACCATTTATTTTATTATTCCAAAGGCCTTATGGGATTCTCTCACACATATTTTTAATTCAGCCTTCGTTGTATCGAATGGTGAACTCATGGAGGATGACCTAAAATTTGAAACAAATCGCTTGGATGTTCCGAAATTTTTATAGAAATCACAAACTAAATGTAATTCTCGTGGAAACGTAATATTCATAAAAAGATAGAGTCCTGCCCGGTGGGGAGAACTTTGTCCCAAAACAACACATTTATAGTCGATAGGACCACAAACCCCAATAGAAAGATAGCAAACTACAAATATCTGGATTGTAAAACTTGTTGTTCTGTCCATCTCAATCTCAGTCTTCACAGATCACTCGCACCGCACGATTTTCTAGACAGAAATGTAATGGTCTCTGGAATAATCAAAGAATTAGGCTTTTAATACACAGAGTCTAGAATCTATCATTTTTAGACAAAGAACGGCCATAACTTTTTATATGACTGACCAGACTAAGACCTATTGATACACGTATCTTTTATAGTTTGATATATGTATCTCAAAGATGTATCGCTAACGGATGTTATGAAATACATGGAGATATCAGTTGGTTTTAACTTGAACCATAAGTTTTCTATTAAAGATTAAAATCAGACATGGCAACTCTGATTTTGTTTATCACAAGAATATACAGTCTGTTCATCTGATTCCTTTTAAGTACATTTTACAGGTTCACAAAAATCTACTCCTTCGAGTATAAGCCATAAGTTGTATTTAGTTTATCTGACGAATATAAAACATATCGAACGTATGCCAATACAACAACTAAGACTTTCATTACAAACTTAATTGGCGCTAACATACTCGTACATACTCATATCATACTTCTTGTATTTGTACTTGTAATGTACGCTCTTCCATAACCAAACGACACATACGAATCAATACCTAACCATGGATGGATTGTCGGTGGATGGATAGATGGATGGTTATAGTGAAAAAAAGACATACACACTTCCATATTAAAAGCGGTTACACTGACTGACATTGTTAATGGCGCCAGTGTTTGCCAAATTTGGGCGTATTATTTTCTTCGTTTTCGTACTCATATCAAAAGTTTACAAACGCCAAAAGAACAAATCAAAAGAATAATAATGAAATTCATAGAAATTTTTATGAAAAAGAAAAACCAAACCACACGCATATGTCATAAACCAATTGAGCGGGAGTTGGAGAGTGAAAGAGTTGGTTAAAAGTCAACAACAACTGTCATAAACAAGTAAATTTTACAAATACTTCCTGGTAGTAAAGAAAGAAAGAAAAAAATCTTATTTACAGCCTTAAAATATTAAAACGTACTAAGTAAGTAGTAGAACTTATTACAGTAGAACGTATTAAATGCTAGTAAAACGTAGTAAATGCTGAACTATTAAATGACCAAACCGCCTGACACTTTTATGATCGATGTCTGTCACATGTCAATTTTATCTATTATATTTCCTACGTTATACACCAGGCTGACCTTTTCAAAATATTTCGCAAACTGTAATCGCCAACGTTCTCTAATGACATTTTAATGATTGGGTTAAGGAGGGAATGGGGAGGGGGGTTTTGTAAGTACATTTTTTATAAAATATGTTTGTATGTGTAAATCAAATTCCTGTTTCATTAATTTTTAGTTTATTAATGTGTAACTAAATATGCTCATATGTTGAAATTCATTACATCTACCTTTGTTCTTGATATCCCAGCAAAATGTTGAATAAAAATTGAATGAAATACGATTATAAGAATGATCTATCGGAAATTTAAATACTCTTGGAAAAACCTTATATAGTGATCTGTGAAGGAAATTATCGTTAAATGTTCAGAAAGTTTTTCTAAACATTAGTTGGTAGAGTAGAGTAGAGTAGAGTCGAAGAGACACCGTTTTGACCGAACCACTCCACTTGTCAGATATAGTATTGCATAGTATTAGATCCAGGATGTGGCAGTGAAAAATCTCAGAATATTAATAAGCTTACATCCAGATATCTTACCAAGGTTAGATATGAAGTAACTGCCAAGGAAGCGGTTTCTTTAACGGATAAAGCAGGGCATTCGCAGAGAAGATAGAAGACCGTTTCTTCCTTTTCCCTGTCTTTGCAACTGCGACAGTATTCATTGAAGGGCCCAAGCCGACTTGCATGTCTGTCTAGTAACCAGTGTCCTGTTATTACAGCTATCAATCTCGATATATCCCGTCTACTTCGATTTATAAGGAGTCTTGTGCATTTCTCATTGAAGGAGAGCCACAATGTCTTGGCCCCTTTACAGACACATTTAAGGTTATTTCACCTATTTTTAGACTTTTGAAGATAGAATCTGAGGATACTACTCTTGATAAAACCAAACGGGGTTGCAACTGGAACAGCATTGGAGATATCAAGAGTAGATCCCGTTCTGGCAAGCTCATCTGCCTGTTCATTTCCATAATAGTCCCTATGCGCAGGGACCCAAACAGGGGTATTATCAGACTGGCGACCGAGCCTTGACAGATTTTTCTTGCATTGTCAAACTTATAAGAATTTAATGAGAGAAATGCCGCTTGACTATCGACAAAAATTCCTATGTTGCCTCGAATTATGAGGTTATGTAGTACCCTACAAATTGACATTATCGCGAATATTTCAGCCTAAAAAACACTACACTTGTTGGGAAGACGGTGAGATTTGGATTTAATTTCGAAAGCCTGGCAGTTACAGAGAATGAGTTTCATATTTTCACTGTCCTTTCCGCATGTTTTACTTTCTTTAGAATCCATTCGCCTAAATCTGTGCCTTCACTCCTAGGAAGATACTCGTTCTTATCTTGTTGGGGTCAGTCCGTAGGATTTTAGTGGTCCCACCCAACATTCTACTATTCCAAGTAAACGAATGATATTCTCACATTTCTATATGATTCCTCATTTATAGCAACTGCATGAGCTTTTTTATT
>NW_023996048.1:0-2500 GCF_015586225.1 Lucilia sericata | reverse complement strand
AACATACTTCCGAAATGACCATACCAGCGTATGAGCCATATATTAATAATTGCAACAAATATACGTTCATATTTCCACTAATAATTACATCACCGAAGTTCAGGTCTGTAGAGCATAGACAAAAATATGATCGAGAGTTCTAATTTTTTGTAGAAGGAATTTTTGTAACCCATAGGGGCTTGTAGTTTTTTTCAGTCATACAACCTTGAAGAACTCTAATACACATACTTTCATAATGGACATGCCTGCGTATGATTTATATTTATTTATTGTAACAATTATACGTAAAGGGTAATTAAAAAAGTCGTATATGTGAGACGTGAAATCTGCACAATGATCAGTCTAGTCTATAGTCAAGTCTATAGTCTAGTCTATAGTCAAGTCTATAGTCTAGTCTATAGTCTAGTCTATGGTCTAGTCTATAGTCTAGTCTATAGTCTAGTCTATAGTCTAGTCTAGTCTAGTCTATAGTCTAGTCTATAGTCTAGTCTATAGTCTAGTCTATAGTCTAGTCTATAGTCTAGTCTATAGTCTAGTCTATAGTCTAGTCTATAGTCTAGTCTATAGTCTAGTCTAGTCTATAGTCTAGTCTATAGTCTAGTCTATAGTCTAGTCTAGTCTATAGTCTAGTCTATAGTCTAGTCTATAGTCTAGTCTATAGTCTAGTCTATAGTCTAGTCTATAGTCTGGTCTATAGTCTAGTCTATAGTCTAGTCTATAGTCTAGTCTATAGTCTAGTCTATAGTCTAGTCTATAGTCTAGTCTATAGTCTAGTCTATAGTCTAGTCTATAGTCTAGTCTATAGTCTAGTCTATAGTCTGGTCTATAGTCTAATCTATAGTCTAGTCTATAGTGTAGTCTATAGTGTAGTCTATAGTGTAGTCTATAGTCTAGTCTATAGTCTAGTCTATAGTGTAGTCTATAGTCTAGTCTATAGTCTAGTCTATAGTCTAGTCTATAGTCTAGTCTATAGTCTAGTCTATAGTCTAGTCTATAGTCTAGTCTATAGTCTAGTCTATAGTCTAGTCTATAGTCTAGTCTATAGTCTAGTCTATAGTCTAGTCTATAGTCTAGTCTATAGTCTAGTCTATAGTCTAGTCTATAGTCTAGTCTATAGTCTAGTCTATAGTCTAGTCTATAGTCTAGTCTATAGTCTAGTCTATAGTCTAGTCTAGTCTATAGTCTAGTCTAGTCTATAGTCTAGTCTAGTCTATGGTCTAGTCTATAGTCTAGTCTATAGTCTAGTCTAGTCTATAGTCTAGTCTAGTCTATAGTCTAGTCTATAGTCTAGTCTATAGTCTAGTCTATAGTCTAGTCTATAGTCTAGTCTATAGTCTAGTCTATAGTCTAGTCTATAGTCTAGTCTATAGTCTAGTCTATAGTCTAGTCTATAGTCTAGTCTATAGTCTAGTCTATAGTCTAGTCTATAGTCTAGTCTATAGTCTAGTCTATAGTCTAGTCTATAGTCTAGTCTATAGTCTAGTCTATAGTCTAGTCTATAGTCTAGTCTATAGTCTAGTCTATAGTCTAGTCTATAGTCTAGTCTATAGTCTGGTCTATAGTCTAGTCTATAGTCTAGTCTATAGTCTGGTCTATAGTCTAGTCTATAGTCTAGTCTATAGTCTAGTCTATAGTCTAGTCTATAGTCTAGTCTATAGTCTAGTCTATAGTCTAGTCTATAGTCTAGTCTATAGTCTAGTCTATAGTCTAGTCTATAGTCTAGTCTATAGTCTAGTCTATAGTCTAGTCTATAGTCTAGTCTATAGTCTAGTCTATAGTCTAGTCTATAGTCTAGTCTATAGTCTAGTCTATAGTCTAGTCTATAGTCTAGTCTATAGTCTAGTCTATAGTCTAGTCTATAGTCTAGTCTATAGTCTAGTCTATAGTCTAGTCTATAGTCTAGTCTATAGTCTAGTCTATAGTCTAGTCTATAGTCTAGTCTATAGTCTAGTCTATAGTCTAGTCTATAGTCTAGTCTATAGTCTAGTCTATAGTCTAGTCTATAGTCTAGTCTATAGTCTAGTCTATAGTCTAGTCTATAGTCTAGTCTATAGTCTAGTCTATAGTCTAGTCTATAGTCTAGGCTATAGTCTAGTCTATAGTCTAGTCTATAGTCTAGTCTATAGTCTAGTCTATAGTCTAGTCTATAGTCTAGTCTATAGTCTAGTCTATAGTGTAGTCTATAGTCTAGTCTATAGTCTAGTCTATAGTGTAGTCTATAGTCTAGTCTATAGTCTAGTCTATAGTCTAGTCTATAGTCTAGTCTATAGTCTAGTCTATAGTCTAGTCTTTAGTCTAGTATATAGTCTAGTCTATAGTCTAGTCTATAGTGTAGTCTATAGTGTAGTCTATAGTCTAGTCTATAGTCTAGCCTATAGTGTAGTCTATAGTCTAGTCCATAGTCTAGTCTATAGTCTAGTCTATAGTGTAGTCTATAGTCTAGTCCATAGTCTAGTCTATAGTCTAGTCTATAGTCTAGTCTATAGTCTAGTCTATAGTC